>NW_009230308.1:18035-32266 GCF_000690835.1 Fulmarus glacialis
AGACCATGCCTCTGGCCTCACTGTCACTGGGGTGCAGGTTTTTGCAGTGTACCAAACATCTTTTCTTTCTTTGCTGTACCTTCTTTATTCTGTATTTTAGCAAGGTGGCTTCATCCTTGTTCAACTTCTCACTCTTAATATCAACAGCTTTGCTTTCCAGTTCTTAACTCACTGTGGTTTTTAGTCTCCTCTGTAAGTTGCTGCTTGAGGTTTTGTCTAATGACCCAAGCATGTAAGTTTTCCACTAGTGAAGGAAAGTGAAGATGCATTGAGGATTAACTAACAGCATTTAGCCTATGCTTTATTTAGATTTAACAGGTATTAATGAGTCATATTTCTGGTATTTCTAGTAAAATACGGCCAATTCGGTTGTCTGAAATGCAATGCTGCAATGGGAAGTAGGAGCTGATCAGGATCCCGGATGCATTTCAGAGCTCAGCAGTAACATCCACGCTCGAGCTGCTTCACCACGTCTGAACCTTGTCACTTCTGAGGTTTGCAGAAACGTTGGGCACTCAGAGCTCCTGTTGAAGTCAGCAGGTTAAACTCCTAACAGGTGTTAAACTCCTTGGAAAATCATGCCATAAATATTTAATTTAACAGTGGTGCAACTTGAAAAGGTTTTTAAATAAATACAAATCAGTATTTTCCAAAAGCAGCTAATAAAACATGTTTATTTTTCCTCTTGAGAGCCTAAAGTATGTCCTTAAGATGCATAACACAGTTTCCTGATGATGATTAGCAGTTCTCGGATACAATGAATTTTGCAGCAGAACACTTCAGAGGAGGTTGGGGATACATGCAGATACGTGAGTTAAGGAGATTTTGCACTCCAGAAGCAGGCAGTGTTCTTGCTTAAATAGTATCAAG
Organism: Fulmarus glacialis; assembly: GCF_000690835.1. Lineage (NCBI taxonomy): Eukaryota > Metazoa > Chordata > Aves > Procellariiformes > Procellariidae > Fulmarus > Fulmarus glacialis. Next base: position 18,906 of record NW_009230308.1, read on the forward strand.
GACTTGGCAAACCATTAGTTGGACTTTTTTTCCTTGCAATTAAAGATTTATGACATACTTTTGATTTTTTGCTAGTAGTCTAAATGCTATGCCTTTTAAATGGCATGCATAAATTTCTGTGTTCTGCATTGTTCTTATATGCCATGCATTCATTGCCTTTGTTCAGCATTGTTCCTCTGAGAGGTGAATGGCTAAATACTTTCCCAGTGATACAAAAATCATGGTAATTTATATGCAATTAATAATAATAAAAACCCTGAACATTGCTCATTAGAAAATGAATGAAGCACATAATGTATCTTTATCCAGGAGGCATTTGCAGAGATCTTGCTAACCGTTTTGGTTTGTAGTGATTTACAGTCCTGCGTGTTTATCTTTATATGTCTTAAATATTTAGTAAGCGGCATTTGACTGCAGTAGCACCTTACATAACCGTGCTTTGATCTGGTCCTTTAGTTCAGCTGAGTTATAGTCAGATTTTAAAGAGCTACTGATTTAGTCCTGATCCCAATTAGAAGGTACCAGTACCAAGTTATAGGGAGCTTTGCAGGCTAGGAAAGGAATACTCGTTCTTGGTGATTAAAGCAGCATTCCTGTAAGGGTATAAACTTAGGAAAGTAGAGGGTTTTTTTTTAATAAATAAATACCTTTATTGCTTTTCTTTTGCAAGCCAAAATTTTACGTACCTCACCTGGTTTGGACAGATGATGCAGCCAAATTTGTCAATGTGTCTTAGAAATCATCTTCATATACAGTATGTAGCGCCCTGGAAATAGGAAGTCGATCTTCATCTCCATCTTTCTAATTGCCCCTTGCTATAAAATACTCTGCGCTGTTATTTCCTCATAGAGGACTCCAGATTATCTCTAAAAAAATGGTTACCCCAGCTAGACATGGTAAAATCTCTGGGTGATTTTTCTTTTTGTAATATGACATAAACTAGCAGTTACAGTTAGATATCAGTTAAAATATTGGAAAAGCTTTTGTTTACTGATGTGATAATGATAAGCAAATTTTACAGTCTTGTAAAAAGTTGTTGATTTGCAAGCAATTTATAAAGAGCTGGAATGCTAAGCATGGTCCCAGGAGCATGCTTAAACTGGATATTCTTTCAGTTGGTGGCCCTTTTAATATAGCTTTGTTGCTACTGTAATCACTTAAAGTTTACTTGGATTCCAAAGATGTTATAGTTTATCTGCATATTATTTCATAAAAAATCCTGATTTTGAACTCTCGGAAATGTTTGGTATTTTCTGAAATTTTGTTAGGAAGGTACTTTCAGAGACTTCTTCTAGAGATCACACAGATTTCTTCTTTTTAGATGAGTAGACATTATATACATCAATATTTTCAGAAGCAAACTGGATTTTTGAACAGGTTTCTTTGTCGTGAATGCTGTGCAACTTTTTGAGTTTTAGAAAAAGACATGCTTTTCTCAGACACATCTCCCAGAATTATACTGGGGTTTTACTTATTGTATCTGTCAAGATGGTAGAAGGCTGGTAATGACAATGTAAGTAATTTTAGGAAATTTTATGTTGTGTAAATGTATTTCATTACATTTCTTAATGCATTTTTGTTCCAGTGGGTATCACAATTGGTGCTTCATACACAAAAGCCGTTTCATTCTCTGTGTTAGAGATGTGGCATGGTGGATGTTACCATAATAGATGTTGCAAATTTAATTTCAATTACCAGTTGCACAGTTTATCTTCACTAATGTCTTCTGTGCATATGAAGCATAAGAATAATATGTTGAACTCCTAGAAAAGAACAATTGCCACTTTGAGTTACTTAAAACCTGAACTCCAGTTAGAGCTGTGCCATGCACTGGAGCTCTTCAAGTCCAATAAAGAGGGGGTTTAGGTCTGGAAGCTTTGGTTAGAAGCTTAATAATTTATTTTGTATTTACTTGAGCTGAATCTTACAACATTACTTGTGAAGTGAAATGTGTTGTACCAAGAAAATGTGGGAACAAGAAAGCTTTCAAGTCACTACTTTTTAAAAATTTTAAGCCTATTTATTGCTATGTGCTTGAAATTGGTAATGATATCAGAAAAGACAGGATATATTATCAGGGGAATAAATATGTCAGGTTAATCTCTTGAAGAGTTTGCCTTGGAAGAAATGAAGCAGGACTGTGAAGCACAGCTGAATCCGTTGTAATGAAACAAAGTTGTTCTGAATGGAAGCATATGAATATATAATAGAAAACCAAATCATGCTTGCTACGAATATGACAAAAGCCCTTGGTAGAGATCTCAAATTTGATTAGGCTTGGAAATTCACCTCCAAATTCTCTCCATGGTCTCACTTGTATTTGTCGACCATCCGTTTTGCTCGTACACGTTGGCACGTGGCTCCACCTGTGCTTCGGAGCCTCGGGATCTGGATATTGTGGACTGTGCATTTGCAGTACCAGGGACTTGTTCTGCTGCTCAAGTTCCTGCCCTGGGAAGGACACTTGCAATTAGCATCTGCTCTGGCTACATTTTTGTTGGCTTTTCAATGGGTGTCACAACGCCGGAAAAATCCCCTTTATTATTTGGGAGAATCTATGTAATACTTTTCTACAGCCTAGCATTCGGCATCTCATTTAACCTGATAAATTACTTGGTACTTTCTTGGCTCTAATTGGAATCAGATTCTCTGGGGGGGGGCGTAAAATATGGGCAGAAGCCTAATTTAGGTGCTTTGGAAGGAGCCTGACGATCCCACGCTGCAGAGGGAGCCCGGGGAGACAGAGCCGCGAGGCGGTGGGAGCACTGCCCCGGCTCCCCCCAGCTCCCACCCTCGTTTACAGTTGGCCCTTTCTGGTGTCCGGGATGTGTGTATTACTCCGTAAGGTAGAAGATTGTTTCGATCTCGCTGGCTTTGCCAGATGATTTTTGGTGAAGTTGTGGGAGGGAGGGAGCACAGGGTGCTATTTATCACATCCAGCCTGAAAACTTTTCTCTTCACTTGTTGATACTGCGGATGTCCAGCAGAATCTGTATTTCTTTCTCCTGGAGAATAAGGGGGGGAGAAGCCCCAGACAACCTGTTTCCCTCACATCCAGGATTAGTGATAACGATAATCCCTTTATTTGTAATTTTACTGTTTCGGTGAGTGGAGGCGTTGTGCTGAGTGCTGTGCCACGTCCTGGCTGGGTGGTCCTAACTCAGCTACAAGTCTGATTGTCCTGAGTGCTTACTCTACATTGGACATGGCTTATAATTTATTTTTATAAACCCAAAGCAAATGGGTTTTTTAATGTACAATATTTTTAGTTTATTTTGCATTATGAGACTGGTATTTGTGGAGGGGAGGAGCATGAGCTCATGTTCTCCAGATTACTTAGATCAATCCAAAACGGCGTGAAACAAAGCTCAGCTCGAGTAATCCAGGGGATTCCTGGATGTCTGAAGTCCCCATGTTTGGCAGACATGAAGCTTTTGAGAGAGATTCTTTTCTTAACTTTGGTGGTATGCATTCTCTGTACAAATTGGCCCTTTGAGATGGGATGTTTTTATATGCTTTAATTTTCCTCCATATATTTTTATTTTTCAGAATTGCCTTCAGCTCTTTGTGTAATTTACCTTTGATATCCTGTTTTTCTCTCTCTGCTTTGAAGTCTGTTACATGGTTTGGAATTCATGTGTATTTACTCAAAGTGAGATATTAAATTTTATTTCTTGTCTTGTGCTGCTTCAGGCCTTCTTTTTATATGTGACTAACGTCCTAGCACCGGTTTCCCACCTGGAATAAAAGTCCTTACAGAAGATATTGGGAGTACTTGTTGAGATGGTAGTTAGGAGTTTCTTCTATAGCTTAATTATTATTTGGTTGATATTTTTGGTGTTTCCTCTGGAAGAGTCTTGTGTTGGCTACGGGATTAACTAGACTGTGATTCCTGAGCATGAATGTACATGTGGTGGGAGCCTTCCCGTTGAGTGTGTGGAGTCAGCTTTTGGTTTGAATATTATGTACGTGGTAAATAAATTCTCTAACCACTTTGACATAACTGTTTTCTTATGTGATCTGCGCTTTGAGAATTTCTTTGGAGTGTAATTTTATGTATGTTTGTGCTTTGCTGTGGTATATAATCATTTAAATCAAAGGTTAATCAAAATGATTAGTCATTTTGAACAGGAAAACGGTGACATTTGATAAGTACCTCCACTTAAAATAAATATTACCAGTATTTTCCAGTCTTGTAACTTTTAGAGGGACAAGCTTATACAAACTATGTTTAGTATTTTATTTACAACAAGCAAAGCCAAGAAAAAATGAATTCAACACTTCCAAGGTTCTGCTTTTCAAGCCATGCATCTCCTTATTAAAGTTAGCTGTACGGGGGAGAGCTTTACGAATGACCTTGAAAAGAGCTGACACGTGCATTTACTTGTTCACAGTTGATTTGAGGAGTTGATCTAGTAAGGCCTGTAGTAATGATGTAACCTGGCTAATGCTGCAGGTTACTGCTGTTCATATCAGCTAAGGAGCCTTTTGTAATAAGGAGATAAATCAGAGGCAAGAACTGGAAGGAAATGTATCTGACCCAACATGTTTTAAAATGAGTGTGTGTTTTTAACTTCTGAACGCTAAAATGTGATGACCAGCAGCCTTGCCTTCTTCATTAAGTGAGGACACAGGAGGAAAAATGCATTGCTTCTGCGCATGGCACCACGCTCCTGAGCGGACGCAGAGTTAAGCAAATGCCACCGAAAGACTTGGGAGACAGGAACCAGTACGCTGCCCGGGGAGCGGTGCGGCAGGTTATCCCTTTACCCTCAAATCCATTTCTCTTGGCACTGAGATAGGACAGAAGGATGGGGAAAGAATTTTTTTTTCCCCCAAAAAAACCAGTTCCCCAAACCCATCCTTCCAGAAGCTGGCAGGTGTTTGTCAGGATTTGACGTTTATTCTGATTACTCAGGCTATTTTGAAGATCAGTTCCCCCGATACCAATGGTAGCATTTTTCTTTCACATCTGATGGGCTTGATACTCCTGAAAATACAGCTGCATTAAACCCTGAAACATGTATGGATAGTGTTTCGCATGGCTGTGCTCAGTACCATTGAGAAAGGAGCTCCCTTCCAGCCGTCCCCCGGCACAGCTCGCGTCCCCAGCCTGCGGGGTCTGGCTGCACTTCTGCTGCTGCTGCAGGAGCTGCTTCTGCCACTGACTCCCAAGTCATTCCAGCAGTTATTCCAGCAGCTCTGCACTTTTCTGTCACGCGGCGTTGGTTCGTGAGGGTGAGGTTACCAAAAAGCTCATTCCTTCATCCTTCATCCCTCAATCCTTTCCTTCCTCCTGCAGGAGGTGAGTTACGGAATCGTTTCCCCCTTTTGTGCCTGTTCTGCCAGTGAGTCAAGAGAAATGAAGTTAAAGGTTTTCTAGCTTGTTATGTTATTAAAATGGAGTATTTTTCCTAAGAATCCTGGTTTTGGATTCATTAGTTGTTGAGTACTGGAAGAAAATGCCAAAATTTCAGTATGGCAACTAACCCACCTGTATTTTCACTCTGTAAAATATAATTGGAGAAAAATGCCCCTGGGAATAGCTTAATAATAGGAGAAATAATGTAAAGAAGCCTTCTCGATGTGAACTGTACCAATTTCTGTAGTTCAGTGATGCTGCAAATCATCTCTAGTTGTACATCATTCATTAAGAGCATTCAAATTTTATAGTACGGACATTTAATGTTGTCAAAATTTGGTTTAGTGTAAGGATAAGGGAACATGGTCTGCTGGGACTGCAGAGGAGTGTTCCTGAGCTGTCATTTATTTGGACTTACGAGAACCTTTGAGAAATATATAAAAATAAACCCTTCAAGATGGGGTGAGGACACATCTAGGCTTGTGCGAGTGTTTCAGCAATAACAAGCGTCTGCCAAATCCAGTCTTCGGTTCCATTTACCCCAAATGATTAGAATGCCTTCAATTTAAAACTAAAAAGGCATTGATCTCACTCGACCTCGTGGCCCAGACCCAGGTCAAGTCTCCTTATTTTTACAGCAGCCTTCTTGTTTGTTTAATATAAATTGGATATTGCTTTTCCGCCTCCCACTCAAGAAAATCGTCTCCTTGTTGGATTCCAGGGGAGGTCGGCTGGGCAGCACAAAAATGCAGAGGGGATTTTTGTGACTGTCTGAAATAATTTCGTCTTGCGTTTTAAGACCAAATAGGAGCAGTTTTAGCCCAGAAGATAATTTTGTGTGACAGTTGGATTGCGAGTGCCTTGTTTATCTATGTTCTCATTTTCAGGTTGGTTATAAGAAAATGATCTGCGGGCTTTTTTCTTCCAAATTGCACTCAGTGGGTCTAATGGGAGACTTAATATACATATGTATGCGCAGTCTCTTGAACTTTAATAGCGTGTTAGCAAAAATAGTTATATGTGATGTGGGGGGTGAGGAGAGTGGGAAGAAACAAAGAAATTGGAAGTGTTATGGCTCTTGTTATCAAACCCTAGAGGTGCATGTCCTGCTGTCATGGCTGAGAGTGCTTCAGCGCTGTGAAATGCTTGTTCCCAGTCTGTAGATTTCTCCGATTTATTTCTTTGTGTTTTCACAGGTGGAAAATTGTTGGTTTCTGAATTGATTTTCCTTTGACCCTAGTCCAGCAGGGTCTGCTTGTTGATCTTTACAGTATGTATCTGCTCATTTTTTTAGTATAAACCAGGGGAAGTATATGTCTGATGTGTGTTAAATTTGCAAATGAAGTTGAGTCTTCAGCGAATATCTGTTAAATGTTGAAGGAAATGGAACAAAACAAACAAAAAATTAACTTTTTCTCACTACAATATGGCATGTGTTATTTTACCAAGTCTAGTACCCAAACTAGGAGAGCAGTCACATGAAGCTTCTTGTTTCTTCATGTTTGCACGTATTGCCAGACCGGATAGCTGGCAATCATTATGTGGCTATGACAGCAGTTCTTTCACCATGGCTGGGTAAAGTATTGGAAAGTTATAGCAGTTTGTTGCAAAACCTGAAGTACTGTTTGTTCACATAATATTTAACAGCATCTACGTAATTAGTTTTAAATTGGCCAGTGTACTGTAACTTAGTCATTTATGTAAGTGCTGTTCCATTACTCAGTGATGCTTCTGGTGTGCTGACTGATTTCAGTTTCACCTTGCTGCAGTTGTTACTCAATATAGGATGAAACATATTCAGATAACTTCTAAATGTGGTCTTGGAAGATATATGCAGCAAATTCAACTTTTTCTTCTCTTGTTGAATTTCCAATTTATTGTGAGTCAGAAATTTCTGCCCAGCATTTTCCCCTTCCTCCAATGCAACACAATGATAGATTGAACAAACCCATTGCTGTGTTTAGGATATGCAGGAACCAAGGTGACTTCCCCACCCGCGCTAGAGCAGCCCATCTCCTTCTCTTCTGTCATACAGACCCCTTCCTTGTGACCCAGAAAGAAGTAAGGGAGGAAACCACCGGCTTTTACATATGTTTTCCTCTCCTCCCATATTTTACACTTGAAAAGAAACCTGTGCTGCTACAGAGATTGAGTGGGAAGATACAGAGTAGAGTATAGCGTGTATGGACCTCAGGACCTGCAGTCCATCTCCCAAGTGCAGATGTAAGTGGAGAACCTCTCACCCCAAGTGCTCTTCCAAGGCATTGCCTGGCTCAGCAGCTGTCAAAGACTGTAGACGATTTGAAATCTTTACATTCAAGCAGGACTGTGATAGCTGGCAGGGAAAGGATACAATGAGGCTATTACAGCCCGCAGCGTGACATGGTGCGATAGATTTGAAATCTGTATTGGTATTCAGAGTTGAGTGCAGCCTTGCTGAATGGGAGCACTGGAAGATGCTTGGACATGGAGAGCACTCTCAGGTCCCATACAGAATAAAGTGTTGGGCATGTATTTAATAGTCTGTTGTCTCTTTATTCAGAAACAGTTTTAGATGTGATATTTATGTGAACGAAATACATGCTACTTTTCAGCATAGTGTTCTTTTACAAAGTTATCAACATACCTAATCTGAGTGTTTTGAGATCTGAAGTATGAAGGACACGCATACAAATTTGGAAGCGGAACGAAGTGGCTGGCATATTTATTTTGTAAGGTTATCTTTGCCTGTCTAGAGCGGTGACATGGTAGTTTTAATAGAAAAATGGCTCTGTACAGTTCTGCACGGATTTTATCATGCAGCAATAAAGAAACAAAATAATTTGGAGTCCTAACTAAAACTATTGTTGCTGAAGCTGAGCGAGACAATTGTCAGATTAAAGCTGTAGTTGAGTCAGTCATCTGATGAATTAATAACAGAGATTAAAGTCAACAGTGAATCAAATTTTTAGATGAAGAGAAGCAAGACAGAAATCAGGGTTTTTTAAAACATAGGACTGGTTATTACAAGGCAGCATTGCCTGCTGACTGGCTCCTGGAGACAGAGACGAGCCCTTCCAGTTTGGGCTTTAGTAAATCAATTTAAGGGTTAATTCTGTGCCTAAATGTGCTACTTACATGAAGGTGGTTTAGGCACTTGTTCTTTTTCCATTTCTTGCCAAATGAGCTGTGTGCAAGCAGTATTGGCTTAAAAAAATTGATATACAAATACAGCACATCTCAAACATGTTTGCACTTTACTCATACCTTTTGAAATATTACAGAAAAAAATGGATGGGAACAGAGTAGAAGAAAGGTGAACTCCTTTGTGTAGGTTGTTTGTGGAACAGGGTGGGTAGGAGAGCAGTTTGGGTTGCTCATGTCACTGATGGATGCCTCCTGCGAGCTTTCTCTGGGTATTCCTACATCAGGCTGTACCTTCTGTGGTCTCTCCTCCACTTCTTCCTCCTCGTCCTCCTCCTCTGGACAGTGTCCAGGAGATTAGGATCATTAATGCCTCTCAGTGATGTGGCAGTGCAAAAAACCTACTTTTTGCTGACATGGTCATTTGTGATACCACCTCTGCCACACCTCTTCAAATCTTCTAAACACATTGGTGAAGTAAGAGCTTTCTTTGCCTACAACCTGGTCCAGTCCAAATGTGATTTTGCCCTTTGGGCAATCTGGAATATAAAAAATTAGTGGGCCTTACTGTCAGATTTTACATAACTTATTTTTATTTTTAAAGTCAGAACATATATACTCCAAAAGTATAAGAGAGAAGCTTGCTGGAAAAACTTCAGTCTCATCATGGGAAAAGTTCAGAGTACCTATACCTTAAATTTTTCTTAAATCCGTGTAGGAATAGAAGTACTTTTTATCCATGCATCCATATTTTCATTTTCCTGTTATTTCTTAAAATATTCTTGTTCCTTTTCACGAGCAAAGCATTGGGGTAATGAAATAATTTGGTTTAACTGGATTACGTACATTGATCTTGTACGGCTCAGATAGACTGTGTCATACATTTCATGAAAGTAAACCGCAATGCTGATTCATCAACTAAAAGCATGAAATGACAATACTTAATTCTGTTCTATTAAAAAAAAAAAACAGAGGGAGGGGAAGCATGAAAGGAAGAAAAGGAGAAGAAAGGGCTAATTAAGGATTTAAAGCCACTAGGGTCTGGGGGTTTTTTTGCAACCAGTGAACTGAGTCCAGTGTAAAGTGTAGTGTGTGTAAGCCATAAGAAATCATAAGTTCTGTATAATGCAAAATAACTTCCTAGCAAGTGACTGACGAGCTAGAGAAGTCTTGGTTGCAAGGGAAAAGTTTCTGTAAAAATAAACCTCATCTCGCTGACCTTTGTCGACCCTGGCTGCCTCTCTCTTAATCTAACCTGAAGAGATTAGAAAAACCCTTAACATCAAAAGGAACCGTAGACACTATTGTCTCCCGGAGTCCCATTGTGTTTAGGAGTGATTTATCAGGAGGCAGCAGCCTGCTCCTGCTCCGGAGCCTTCACCCGCTGGCACCAACAATGCAGCGATGGCTGTAGGTCAGGCTTGCAATCTCAAACCCTGCCTTGGAAAAACAATGCACAGCTCCCAACGTGATGGATGGGAAACCCGGCTCCGGGATTCATTTGCCCAAACTTGTTTGGAAGATTTGCTGGTTTTACTGAATCAACATTTTTCAGGTGCTTCCTGTATTTTATCCAGGAGTGGATAACTAACTCATTTTTTTTTTCAACTACAGAAAATACAAATATAATTAAATCACATCAAAAGTTTGTCTTTCAGCACATGGTAATCTTCAGGTTCTGGAATTTTTATGTATATGTATGTGTGTGTATATATATATGCACATGTGTGTATATATATAAAACTACAAGTTTTACAGAAAAAGTTCTTCAGATAGCTGTTGGAAGAAAATGCAGGTTTTATGCATTTCTTTCTGTCTCATTGGGAGAATTGACAGAGAACATTTCTGAGATCCAATGATTACTAGGCTGTAGTAATTTAAAATTACTCTTTAAAACATAAGGAGGTCTTAAATTATGAAGCAGTAGGAAATCCTGAGATCCAAGGGCTTGAGTGGGCTTGCAGTATAGTATATATTCATTATTTTGTTGCTACTTCAGTAGCTCCCAGGTATTAAGCACAGCGTTATATTAACTTTTCAGTGAAGACCAGACACTAGAAAACTCAAGTTTATGGTTCAGCATTTGCTGATAGGATTTGCAACTCAGGGAAGTCCAGATTTAAGATGGTTTTTGCAGAGTACTTGCAAGAGGCCAGCCGCAGTAACAGATGCATTTTTGTCTACATTACTTTCCCTCTCTTTTCAATTTCAATATCTGGTGATTTCATTTTAAAACCCATTTCCCATTTTAAAGCAAATGAAATATCTAGGATTTTTTCTAGCACAGTAATCAAGACCTTTAGTAGCCTACCTTTCTACAGACCACAGTTTTAAGAGCTGATGTTTGTGGTGCTGTTGCCAGGGCTGGGCAGGGTGCTGGGTGTACACTGCAGGGGACATGGTGGAGCTGAGGGTGCCCGTATTAGGCTCTACTTTCAAGTAATTTTAAAGGTTGATCAAGATTTTCAGGCTTTTATTGGAAGACTTATCTTTTACTGAAGCGCTCTCAACAGCAGAGCTCTTCTTGCCTTTGCACCATGCTCCACATCACAGCTCCAGAGATATCTGGCCAGCTTCCAGTTTAAATTCACTTAATAGGGTAAATCTGAAATTATTTGAACACTCTCAGTTTACCACCATAACCAAAGGGTCAAAGCCAGGAGCTGTAGAAGCACTAATACTCAAGATTTAAAGAGGAATTTAAACGTAGCTGCTTTAAAAATGTCATTAAGATGAGATAGGGAATTTCAATCACCCAAGTCTTCTTTTAATGGCTCACCTTAAGATTTTCTGTACTGTAACATACCTAGGGCTGGATTTTGTCCCGCTGACCTCGGTGGACTTTGGTTCACGCTGTCAAATGGTGGAGCAATGTGTATTTTGGTATGTATGCAGGCACTGCAAAGAATTGTGAGACTCAGTCCCTAGCGAGGCAGGTCGTTGACTGAATGGATGTTCTCAGGCTTTGTGCATGCTTTTGGAAGAAAACGGTAAAACGATCTACTTAAGAACATTTGAATTTTTGCCAATTTGTGCTACAGCTTTCCCTGATAAGTTACTAAACATGCTGACTATCGCTATTGCTGCAAATATTTTCCTTTCTTTCTTTTGTGCGATATTTTTTAGGATGGGCATCACCCTTGTGTTTAATGATCTTGCTTTTCTTTAGCTCTTATCAAGTGTATCTCAGTGTTATTTATTGTCTTCCTGTCTAACTTAGGCTCTTAGGTACTGTTTTGACTGCAGTCTTAAAATCTAGAAAAAGAACCTTTCATTTTGTATGAAAAGGAAAAAATAGCTGTGTTTTACTTTAAACTTCAAAAGCACAAAAACAGATTAAATAGGAAAATGGAGAAGAAATAATTCAAAAACATAGAAAGGTGCTCACTGATTAAACTGTAGGGAACATTCACATATCTGCCATTTGGTCTCCTGAAGATCAATACTGTGAGACAAATCTATGATGCTGCAGCAGTCTATAATAACTCTAATGTATTATCTTTCAGAGTATTATTACTGGAATAAAAATTGCTGGTTTTAAATTTTGAAGATACTGGGATACTCATCCTGGCATTCATTATTTTATAAAATGGATCAACAGTTTTCTCTGTGTGCACACACAGTTCAATACTCTTTCAAAATGATATTGAAGGGTGATCATGCTGTTCCAGTGATCCTGTCCAGCACAGTTACACTTGGATGGATGCCAAAAAAACAAGCAAAAAAACGGAAGCAAAATGTGACTGCTTCGTATCTGATGGTCAGCGTTACAAAGGTGTCATCTCTCCCAGGGATGAAGGGAAGGCAAAGGACTGTCTGTGGAATTTGGCCGGTCAGAGTCGCAAAACCAGCGTGAAAGTCTTTTGCGTTGACTTCTGGTCTTTGTAAGTTAGATACTGGGGGTTTGTAATTTGGCGAGGAGGAAGAAGCATCTTTAGTAATGTATTTATTGCTGTACTGATAGACAAGTTATGAAGTTTGGGCTAATTATAATTTCCTGTGTCTCCGTAAGTGGATTCAAAATGACTCGTTTGCTCTTGTGCTGTAGTAACTTTTGTCATTTATTCTTTTTTCTTTCAAGCAACTGAATGCTATAGTGCCTCTAAATTGGGAAAATATTAGATTTCCTTAGCCTAATCGTAGAGTCTTGTTTTTGCAATTATATTTTGAAACACTGATGGACAAGAGTCAGTGAAAGCAAAATGACGCAATTCTTACCAAGGCTAGATTTGGAAGCCTCTGTTAAAAATACGGTTGCCTGTGCCATGAGCAGTGGAACTAGCAAAGTCTTGTTTTCTACTGATTGTCATCTTCTTTCCCTTGGTCATTCCCGTCCTCCCCTGGAGCAAGAGCCCCAGCTCTCCCCTGTGAGCCTTTCCTGCAAGCAGAGATGGGTTTTCTGGTGCGAGGCACATAGCTGTTGGCCAGCTGAAACCTGCGTGGGACGTGGTCAAAAACCTTTGGTGGTGGAACTCTTTTGGGTCTCCTCTTCCTACTTCTGATTTTCACAAAGAGCGTAGGAACTTGGTTATTTTTGTGACTTCTACCTCTGTGGACATTTGGAGGGGCTGGAGTGGAGTGAGAGAGAGATGGATGGACTGTCAGCCTGTCACATAGTTATCCTTTTATAATTATCTTTTCCATACAGTGGAGAGTGCATCTTGGGTGTGTAGGCAAAGACTTGAAAATAAGGAGTGAATTTCTATTATGCAGTAGCTGATTTAAGAAGATTTTTGGAGTTTTGGGGGATTTTTTTGGTGGCTTTTTTTTTTTCCCAACTGAACTACTATCTAAGTAGTTTCTAACATTTAGAAACTGTTGTTCTTTTGAGCAATTTTTCAGAGTGAATCCAAAATCACAGCATTGCTAGGGAAAG
>NW_009230308.1:32283-70901 GCF_000690835.1 Fulmarus glacialis
CAAAAATGCCTATGTTAAAGTTGCCTAATATCGACAATGAATACGTAGGTGTGATGCGTTTTATGAACTTTGCTTGTAGCGAACCAAAGGGAGTTTGTCATAACACAAGTTGCTTATCGATGACACAGTTGTCTGTGATTGATTAGAAGTGGCAGATTTATATCAGCTTCAGCTCTTTCTATTAGCATTCCTATCGACCATCTGGCAGTGGAAAACCTCACTTGTGAGATAGACTAAGATCTTGTTAAAAAATTGCAAGATTTCTGGGGGCCTTTTTTTTTGCCAGTGTGCTGATGAGCCAGAAAGTTGTTACTTTTAGTGACAGTTCTCATTGCCTGAAAGGGTTGAGACTGATGGTGGGTCAGCCTGTGACTTGTTTTTAATGGTTTTTAATTATTGCCTTGATCTCAGCAAACATTTAGTTAATGATTATGCAGGTATCATTTTGTGGGCTTTGTAGCTGCTCCGTAGCACTCTGTTGTTGGTTAGAGTGAGACGGGACATGTTGCTGTTTAAGTGGGAGGAACAGAGCAAACAACTTTTTTTCAAAATGGTACCTAGAGAAAACTAGAACTTCCCCTGAATTACTCAATTATGAAAATGTCATATCGTAATCAAAATTATTTGACCGTGCTTAAGATACCCTAGCCAAAACCGTTTAAGATCATGTACCAAGGAGGGATGCTTAAGGGGCAAAAAATGAATTCTAAATTAATTGTGATGTTCCAAAATGTGGACTTGCCTATGTGTCCATTAAATGGTAGATATATACACTGATATGAGAGAGATACGGAGCTGGCGTACAATGGGTGATGAAACATGAGGACATTTAGTGGAGCTCCTGCAACAGTACTATGAATTACGTCACGATCTGAAGTGCAGCAGCTGCTCTGGCCCTACCATCCCCTGATGAGTAATAGTATATCAGGGCTATCTTTGGTAAACAGCTTTATGGGGCTTTGCTGCTGCAGTGTTTGGCACTTGGAATTGTAGTGCCGTCTCTGGCTTCCCACCTGCAGCATCCTCCGTTCCCCACAAATACAGTAATTCAAAATAAAGGCATGAATCTTGTGGTTAGGACCTCTTACATCTAGATTTTATAGGGGACATTGTAAAGATACATGTTATCTGTGTGTTGCAGAGAGGTCAGTTATGGACAGAGAAAACGTATTCTATGTGAGTTTCCCTGTATCTGCAGGGTTTGCTTAAAAGTGCTTTTAAGTCTTTGTTAAACATACTTTTTTGAGGGGGGGGAGGTTTGAAAGAAATATTTCCATTTCTCAGAGTGTGATAGATTTCTGTCCAGGATCTCCAGGGCTTGACCTTGGTAGCCGTAAATATTTTACACGGTTCCATGGGTATTTCAAGCTTGTGGCTTGTTGAGGCGTAATGCACAAGGGACTTCTTCCTAAATGGCCTCTCATTCCACTTAGACTCAGACAAACATTGCAGCAAGTGAAGGTGTTAAAAAAGTATGCATGAAGGTCAAAGTGACAGGTCTTATTAGGAGATTACTGGCAATAGTTCTCTTGAAGAGTAATCTCTTAACAATTTATTCTCAGGTTTGTATTCGGTTTTGGAAATTGTGTTGAGGCAGCATTAAGATTACATAGATGGTAGTTACTTGTGCAATATTTAGCATTAGAGAGAGGTGAATCCCTTCTGGTTTTATTTTTCATCATTAGTAATGTTTATGCTGGAGGAGTATGCAATTTCTGAAAATGAAATGTTTTTGGACAGTTAGCAGGGATTATCTGAAACACATACATAATGTATAGTGTAATTCGTTTGAAGGTCTCCTATGTTATCCTTTTTTTGGTCTTAAGTAGGATAATACTGGAGTCAAAATTTGGAAAAAATTATTCAGCCACTTGAAGGCATTTTGTGAAGATTAAGATTTGGTTTTTTTTAAGTGTTTCTCAAAAAGTGCTTTTCCTGTCCACTATTTTAATTGTGCCATCACATCTGTGAAAGATCATTATCATATTATTTTATACGGGCATGTGTCGAAGCGTTACTCACTTCCAACCATCCATAGACTATTTGATACAAACGCTTCAAAAATGGAGCTGCTAAGAGGCAAGGCACCATCCTTCTATCAGAAAGTTTCTTAAATTTCCTCACCTACAGGTTTATTTGTCCTATTTACTACGTTTTCTTTCAGAAACAATGCCTTTTGGCAGCTCCTGTTGTATTCATATCGTTTTCTGGGTAACTGGCCAGACTTACGCACAACACCATCTCGGTGCACTCTTCTAGCTCCCTTGCCAGTTGTCTGCTTGAACACCATCTGTTCCTGGCAGGAGTTACCTTCAAATACCTAACGAAACAGGTCATGGGAAAAAACAAAATCTTCCAGGAGCTAATGGTGTTAACATACCCTGCTTCTCTAACGCCATTAGCATTTTCCTCGTAGCAGTTCAGGAAACTTGAACTATTTAGGCAGAGTCTCTTAGCCCAAGATCTTTTCTTTTGGGGAGTACCATGTCTGCCCAAGCAAACAGTGAGGACGGTGCTAACTTGGGAGAAGATATTTTGTGGAAAGCTTGAACAATGTGTGAAATCCAGTTCTACTTCATAATGAGATGGAGAACTGCGCTAATGAAATCTGCAGGAGACAATAAAGTGAGTCATACAGCAAAGAAGACTGAAAATGGCCGTGCAAAGCAGTGCCACTAAAAAAAAAATATAACTGAGAGCAGGAAATAAAGAAAGAGCATCTTGGAAAAAATCCAGGCTAATGCATCCAAAGAAATATAATCTGAAATGCAGACGTACATGGGAGCAGAAGCTGTAAAAGCCATAAGGCTGAAAGAGATCGAGAGATAGTGGACTGCAAATTAGATATGAAGCTCTACAAAAGGACCAATTTGGGCTACGCGTTGGAGAAGCAGCACGTGACAGATTAGGGAGGCATTAGGCCTGTCTTGGACAACCATTCTGTTCTGTGGATAAGAGAATTGGAGTTATTAGGGTGGTTTCGGCAAGAAACAGAATGGTGATGATCTGGAGGAAATGCTGAAACGCTATCCGTAGTGTGATGATAGGAGCCTACGCATACGTGAGCGTGCCAGCGTTTAGAGTGGAGATGAGGGAAACAGCAGCGTACGGCATGGCAGAATTAGGCTGAAACGGAGGAAAAGGCTAATTGCAGTGGGACAGCAGAAGGAAAGTCTCGGTGGTGGTAAGGTTGAGTGCCATGTTTGAAGACAGCATAGGGCTGAAGACAGGTTGAGGGCCAAATATTGAAGTGACATAAGAAGATCCTTGTCTCTTTTTGGAGCTGTATCTGATTAGATTAAGTCTGAATTTGTTCCTTAAGGCACTCAGAGACTTGAAGAAAGAGATAAATGGTGATGGTGAAGCATTTAGGCGTTCCTGTGGGTCCTCTGTAGCTGGAGGTGAACTCAAGCCATGTCAAACCAGAGGGTGCTGCACATCCCGGTCAGTAATGGACGAGAGAGGAGAATGCTGGGCTGGCCCAGTTTCATCTCCCTGCGTGGGAGTCAGCACCCTCAGACTTTTTTTCAACTAATAACACAAGTAGAAGTGCAATAGGGTTTGAAAACTTCTTCAAAGAAGTTTGTAAATCACCAGGGCCGGTTTGTTTCTCCTGCGGGAGTTTAGCTGTCACAGGCCCCTCCTTAAAGCTCCTGCCTGTGATGGAGGGGAAATGCCTGTGAACTGCAGCAGCCGCCCCGGTGCGAAGGGGAGTTGGCTTGACCTCTCTCCACCATCACTTCTGTTGACCCTGTTAAAGTGAGTTTAGTCTTAAAGAAGCAAATCTTCAGCAAATTATTTCCCCACTCCGGTTGCCGTTCTCACAGGCATTTTACCATTTTAAGTAGGAACAGTTACTTTGACCATTTTTTTTTTAGTGCAGCAAGCAGAAGGGGAAACTAAAATCTGATTTACTGTCATCCTGGATGGAGGTCAGTTGTTCATGTCGAAAAGGTTATATGAAAACAGGTTACTTGGTAATTTTGAAAGTGGTCCAGCTTGCTGCTTAGTAGGACTGCATTTTGCAGAGCCTGATTATTCGAACTCCTTTTTCTAATATTAGTATTAATACCCTTACAGCAGTATTATAAAGTTGCTTATTTCTCAGTCCGTTTAAATCTGGGAGCCTGTATGTAAGCACAGTAGACAGCTTATCAGCTCAGCAGCCGCCGCTGCTTGCCAGTATCTTATGTTTGGTAAATGCTTGCAGTCAACCTTGAGAGTTTACGGATATTGGCTTGCGTTTCTTTCTCTCTGTATTTCACTGCACTGTTTAAATCAGGAGTATTAAAAATCCTGCTAAATTTAGAGAGAAGAGGGAATCTGCGAATACACCAACCCTGCCTCCTTCCACAAAAAATGCATCTCCTGGCCAGCCAGAGCTGGAGCCAGCCGAGGTGCGAGGGGCTTGGGATTTTGGGGGGCTCTGCAGACCTACCCCTAACAGCGGTTAGGGGTGCGAAGTGAGCCCAAAGGTAATTTATGACTTTGTCAGAGAAATGGAGAGGGAGTAAAAGAGCCTCCAAAACAGCACTTTTCATACCTCAGGGTGGGGTTTTTTTCTCCTTTCAAATGTTTTTGTTTTATCATATCTGACACCAGTCAAGGAGAGAGGAAGCTCTTTAACCTTAATGCAAATAAAGCAGTAGTGCTTTAGAAAAAAAAATGTGTTCACTTTATACCTCTAGGCCGATGGTTCTGACAGACCAGAGAATTTAAAAATAAAATTGCTCATTAGTTGGTTTTTTTTCTTAATCTGTTTAGTTGTAACAATCCATTTGAAGCCTGATTTTTGCTTAGGAGGAGTAAAAAATTACCTATAGCAATAAATCCATCTGTCTGTCACGCTGTTTATCTGTCTATCTATCTATCCCCTAAAGACTTTAAAATGTTGTTTTTTATTTCTATACCATTGCTGAAAATCAATTCTGACATTTTCTGTTTAGGCTGCTAAAGGTTTTGGCAGATAGAACATGGATTTCTTCTTTTGATGGTAAACTCAATTCAGCATTTATTGCAAAGTCCGCAAGTGTTTAAACGTGTAGTGATAGACAACTAAAACTCCCGCTGTGCTAAACTCCACCAGGTCTCTTCAGTAGTTCTGCTGTTCAAAAAGAATTGGGACTTGTTTCATCTGTTTTTAATAAATGTGAGGCTTGCATGCTATTTATGTCAGAACTGAAGCCAACTTTGTGTTGCAGTTTGACATGTAGAGTCTTAACTTTTTAGCTCTTGCTCCTAAAGACACCTACTCAACTTACGATTTTGTTATCCTTTTAAAAATGTGAGGGGCTTGCGCATCATCTTATCTAAACTGTGATGTTGAAATGTGTACATGAAAGAAAAGCAAAAGCTGGTCTGCAAAAATGCTGGCTCTGCGAGAGAGCGCACACCTGGACTTGCTTATTGGCCAAGGTGAATACCAGCGGTTGGGAGCAATCGGCTTTGGTTGGGTCCGTCATGCTGTTGCTAGAGCTGGGGAGAGTCCGACGGAGTCCTCTTTTGCATATTGGAAAATGAGAGGAGGACGGAGCTGGGTTCGGTGGGTCAGGCGTCAGCCTGGCATCTCCTGCATCACCTTGGACAAATTGTTTAGGTGATGTCTACAGGAAAGGGTCTGGTGATCCCAAGCTCCCGAGCCTGTGCCCTGAGCTTCCTGGCAGCTGAACACCCTGTAGGCACGCTTTTGTGTCTGAGCTAATGTGCATTAAATACTGTCAGCTGTTAATGGGGGCCACAGAGGTATCGCAAGGATCAGTGTACGGCAGATGAGGGAGGGCTGTTCCAATGTGGTTTTGCCAAACACGCTTGTTGTGCTGCCAGGAGGACGGACGGGACAGCGCTCGCTCAATGGCTTCCCCGTATTTCTTTTGTCAAGAGATGAGAGAAATCTGGTCCAGGGCTCTCGGCGTGGTGCTGCCATTTGGTAAAAATATCATATCACTCGTATGCCGTTTCTGAAGTATATTTTTTCACTTTTGTCCTGCGAGATGGATGGGGAATTTGAATGTTGGGACTGCTTGCATGGACATCATAGAATCATAGAATCATAGAATCATTAAGGTTGGAAGAGACCTCTAAGATCATCAAGTCCAACCGTTAACCCATCACAGTTCAATGGGAAGATGCAGAGGCAATAAGTAAGTTCAGTGTTGGATGGATCAACTTCTGCCATTGTTGGTAATTGTTTTTAGCATCTTTGTGTAAAGCGGGTTCATGGTAGAAGCATGTATTTTGTTTGCAAAGTTAATGCTGCTTTCTTGTTCAGCTTTTAAGATTTTCAAATAAGATATTAATACTCAGAAGCCTCGAAGTAACAAGAACCTTCGAGGAGCTTCAGCTGTAATTTCCCCATTGAGGCCAGGCAAAACATTACACTTCTGAACTAATACATTCTTGTTCTAAGAAGGACTGTGAAAGTTCACGTCAAAGGGTCATAAATTGCTACCAAACTAATTTCCAAATGTAAGTCTATTGTGCATGTGTTTAAATTTGATTCAGTTCCTTTAAAACAGTTTACTCTGAAAAGCTTTTTCTGTAAAAATATGCACAGTGAAAAGTGTTTATGTTACAATACGGCACTTACATTGCTTTAAAAAAAATACTTTATGCATCTATTTGTTTGCTGTAACATTTTACTAACCAACTGAGCAAAGTAACACAGAGATCTGTGGTGTCATGCTAAAAACCCAAGTGTTAGGCTGCCAAGTATTGATGTTCCCACGATACTTTGTAGACACAAAAAAACTAAGGCAAACTGGAATGATGCTGTAGTGCTGATAAAGGAAATACAGTGTATGGAGATTAAACAGCTGAAAGGCAGACATGTATTACAAGTGAGTCTGTGCAGACTGTTGTCTCAATGGGGCCAAGCACTTCTTAGGCATTTGCTGCATATTTTGACCAAGTACAGAATGTAGGAAATCTAAACTTAACACATTCAAGACTAATGTTTCTTGAAAAAAAGGGGGGGGGGGAGTGTCACTGTTTTTTTAAATTAGAGGGGTTTTTTAGCTGATGCTTCAGAAATGTCTTTTCAAACTTAGAAAGCAAAATGAGTGTGGTGATGACAAAGAACAAAAGCAAAGTTGCTCGTTAGACTTAGTTAAAACTAAGTTGATCATCGATTTGCATTGTTTTCCCAGCGTGGCATTCTGTAACAACTTTCCTTGGTGTGCTTTTGTTTCAGTTGACATTTGCTTGAATGGCCAAGCGAGTTGGCAAATTTTGTGCTACTGGTCTTTGAAGTTGTGACTTCAGCCCAAACAGCCTTCTCTTTGTGTACGGCGGGGAGCCCCGTCGCTTCGGAGAGGGATGCGTGCGGCACAAAGCCTAGAAAGGGTCCGTACATACCAAGTCTCACAATACTTCTTAGCGCTTAACTCCAAGTAGCTCAGGTCTTGTAGGAATATTGGCTTATTTTCTGTGAATTTTTAATGCAAGGAGTTAAGGTTCAAAATAAAAAAAAAAAGGCAGAAGATGAACCCGAAAGTACATTTTTTATTGGTCTTCAAACATAGGTTAGTATCTAGAAGGATTTAAACTATGGTGGGAATTTACTGTCTTCTCTGCTCAATACAGTTGTAATTTCGTGATGGGGTTCGAGTGCAAGCTTTCCTAGGTACAAAGAAAGAAGTAGGGATTTACTTGAGATGGATAGTGTTTGTTTCATGTTTTACTCCTTCTCACTAGAGTTGTACTAAAATCTGTTGTATGTCAAAAATTGTCTGAAGAACTTGACGGAACGTGGTGACAAAAGATGAATGATAGGATGGGAAAGAGGAATTTTATATAAGTAAGACAGCATATAAGTATCTATTTATTGTAGTATTTGCACATTTCACAGTCAGTTGAACTCCTTTTACTGTTCACAGTCCGTATCCTGATAATTGTGATGGGAATATAACTTGCACAGCATATATGTGACTCCTTCTCAGATGGCCTGATTTCATCCGTAGCTGTACATGTCCAAGGGAGCAGCACGGTGCTGAAAGGCAACCGCAACCATTAAGAGCTTTTCAGTATTTCCGTGTGCACCAAGCTGAGGATGTGCATGAGCAGTTTTCAGATGGAGCCTTGTAGCTGCAGTAATTTTCTTTTTAATGCATCTTCTGTAGCTGCAGTGACGTGGAGGAAAGGGTGTTGTTCAGCAATAGGAATCGCTTGCCTGGCTTTTGGGCTGACCTTTCTCCGAAGCTGGATTTTTGATGGCAGAAGAACTAAGCACCAGGGGTCACAATTTCTTGGAAGGGACGGGTAAAAAAATGAGGCGGAGTAAGGATTTTTAAACAGATCTTGTCACGTGGGTTTTGCTGTGTTTTGCTTTGATGAGGAGTGACTAATTCTCAGTTACAGAAGTTTCGGCCATCTGAATGTTTAAGATTGGGGTCAACCTTCCACCTGTCCAGGTGAGGACTTGGTGAAGAGGAGGCATTGGGAGCCATCTGGGTGGGCTGTAAGCCAAGGTCAGGGAAACGTCTTCCCAGCTGAACTCAGCCGCTTCTCACCGTCCCTCAGATCTGCCGGCTGATCTGCTTTTGCAAGCGCCTTTTAACCAATTTCAAAAACTCCAGCAATTCCAAGGGGTAATAGTTAGCAAAGGTCTCCTTAGGCTGACCTGGCTTGTTTTGACTGAGCCAAATTAGGGACTGGTGGCCCAAGCAGAGCTGCCCCGTTCACCAGCCCCATGCAGCCGGCTGCAGGCAGCACGGCTTCACCTGGGGAGGTTTTCTAATTGATCCAGTTAAACCAGCACAAGAGGCTGCGAGGGGCATCTCCCCTGCAGTTTGAATGAGGTTTCTATTCGTTAATTTGTGTCTGTTAACACTAGTATTAAGCTGTATTAAAGCAAACCAGTATTAAATAAGTCTGCTTTACCTGTAGGATCCCCTACAATAGCTAACCTAACTTAATTACAGACGTGCAATGTGGAGCTTACACAAGACATGGGAGAAGATTGTGCTGTCTGCTCATCAGAAGTAGCGTCCTCCTTTCTTGAAAGGAGTTGCCCATATTGTGCACAGATTTTAAAACAGCAATTAATTTTGTTTTCCTTCCTAACATTTCCATTTGGAATTTTCTTTCCATAAGAAAATGTGGCTGCATTTTTACACTCATCTATTTATCTGTACTCAATGCGTTGTGAAGGAGATAGGCTTTTCATAACATGAAGGGCTTCTGCGACCCAGTTCAGTGATTCATTGGTACGTAACAGTACGTGTGAGCAAATGCCCATAGTGTGTAGCAATGCATCTTTTAAACTTGCGTCGTATTTGATGGTAAATGGCCATTTTCCCAGTGATTTGTACCGTTTTTGCACTTTATTATCCATGCATGCTTATACCCAAGTAGAGATTGCCATGCAAGCAGCTTCGAAGGTTGGAGTAAAAGGGTACAGTTTACTTGCTGGACCATTCTTATGTCAGTAGAGGTTGGATCCAAAGTTGTGAGACATCTGTATGAACTTGCAGATTTACAGGAACTTTGACTTGGAGGGATATTCTTTTTGTGATGGGATGTGGGATCAACTTTATTTTAACTTTGAAAAAGGCTGTACAGATTAATGTATACATGTCCTCAGTGTGTGCTGAGATCTGACCAATTCATGCACTGGATGCAGTCTGATCTTGCCTGTTGCTGAAATGGTGCAATTTCGTCTCTCTCTGTCAGGTCCCCTAGTCACTTTGGTATCAGCGTCTCCTGGTGAGGTGAAAACAGATATCCCACAGCATACCTGTAAGGCGCAGGGAAGCCAGATGCAGTCGTGCAGGGTATGACAGCATGGGTGGCAGCGAAGCCTGGCTTATCCCGTATAGCAGAGCTGGGAGGAAGACCTGACAGACCAGTCCTACAGGCTTCATTAGGGAGCCCGGTTTACACAAGACAGAAAGTGCTCAGGTGGTTACATGGCAATCACATGCCAGCCTGACTTCAGCCATCAACAGAACATTGCTATGGTTATTAGCTAAGTATTTCCATAATGTGTGTCTCTACAAGTTATAATTAGAGCCAAGCCTGCCCCTAGCTAATTACAAGCTTGCTTAAAAGTATAGTTTATATAAAGCTTTTAAAACTTTATATGGGGAAGATATACATCCACAGGCATAATAGGAATGACGCCTTATTTTCAAAATGAAATTTATAGGCTTTGGTGTCTGTTTCTCCCTGCCTTTACAGTTTTGTATAGGCTTGTTTGTTGCATCCTCATCCAAAGTTTTTTCCCGAAATATTGCCCAAGTTTCACCAACATCAAGCCAGAGATTTTTGAGTTTTCTGAGTGTTTCGCTCTCACTGCTGAGAGAGTAAACCAGATGTTAAGATGTCTTTGAGCTTTGCGTTTGGAGAAGATTAATAAGTAATTGTTAGATCTCTCATTAAAAGAAGGTAGGGAGTTTTGAAAGTGGTGAATCTTTTTGTTGAACGCATCAGTACAAGGTCTACATAAATAATGATCCATCTATGAAGACTTGCTACGTGTTTGCGTAGACAGTGCTGCACCTGCACGTCTTCGGCTTGGTCTCTTAGGAATAAAGCGAAGCTGGCAGCATAACCCCGTTAGACCCCGAAGCAGGAATACAGGCAAGCCTCGGTGACGAGATGGGTCATGAATATGACACACGGTTGCAGGGTGGGCTGGTGTGGCTGTGGGTCTAACACATCATTATCCGCACCCGGGTGGTCGCTCTCTGGGATGACTCTGGATAACTGTATGGCAGAGGCAAGGCCAGACGGTACTGGCATAGTCGCTGCTGTCCTTCCCCAGTGTTCTCTTTGGATTTTCTTATTTACTTGCTATCTTCCATTCCCTGCTTCCAAGTGCTGCTCTCTCAGGAATGAATGGTGTCTGAAAAGGAAAGGGAACACAGTGGAGCCTGCAGCGCTCGTGCACTTGGCTTTTGACACCTTTGGTACAAGGGGATGCTCACATCACCTCCATCACCACCGCTCTTTGGGAAGAAAAAAGTGGGGTGCATAACCCTCATGTATGGCTGAGGGAAGGAAACTCGTGAGATAACTCCTGCAGCTGATGAATTCTGTCTCCTTGCTTCTGTCTAGCCATTTTTGAATTTGGTATTTAGTTTGATTATTCAGGTCAGATCAGATTTAGGTCAGTTGTGATGGATTTTTTCCAAATCCAGTTCCCTTGATTCCTACTGTAAACGCTTACCAGATGACACGATGTGAAGCTGCAACAGACTTGAGCTGTGTGATGACCGAATAAAATCTCAGTGGGAACCACTTCCACGTTCCTGAGATCAGTTTCTCATGTAATAAATTTTGTATCCAAAATTGTATCAAATACTTTTCTGACAAGAGTGAGGTTTTTTTCCTAACGGACAAATCCCAGCAGAGCTATTTATAAGAGGCCTCTCTCTTGTGTTTGCACTCACATGCCTGTTACTCAGACCTACACTGAAGAAGAAATATAAGTAAAAACTTCTCTGTGTCCTTGCCAGTGCTTTTGGACCCACCCTGTTTTGTCCTGTCTGACATCCTCCACTACATTTGTTTGCTATTCTTCTGTTAGTAAGAGTTGCCACAGGAAACCACCATTAAAGACTTCTCCCTGAAGGAATAATCTGGATTTATTTGGTGACACCTTTTCTTGCAGACCGATTCACTGCTTTGTTCTGCCTGATCCTGTCCTGGCCGTGAGGGATGGGGAGGAGCGATCCGAGAGAGTGCCGAGCTCGTGCCAAGTGCCACGCTATATGCTAACACCCGCAAAACCTCGTACGACAGAGAGTAGCCGAGAGGGCGGGTGCCAGGGCGGTGCGTGGTGATGTCCTTTGGCTTGGGAGGAGGCCAGTCCGTTTCTCGAACGCAAATCCAGGCACGGGAAAAACTGCTTAAGTTGTTTTTTTAAGTATTAAATTTAGAGCTGCATTCTTTCACCCTTGGTTCCTAAAATGAAATTAGAAAACGTCCAGAACTTCTTCCTAGACCAGCCTACAGTTGCTTCTCCTGTTCTAGCCTCTTTATTCATTTCCTGATAGGGTGGAGGGAAGCCTTTGCACCAGAGGTGTGTCCTGGCTCACGTATCGCTACGTGTCAATCTCTTTTGCGTTAAATCAGACAGATGAGACCTGTGCTTTTGGTTTTGAAAAGTCCTGATGTACCTGGGGCACAGGGGAGAGCGGGTTCTTCCACATGCGTCTCCTCGGTGGCTGCAAAAGCCACGTCAAATCATCATTCTACCATTCGGCTGCTTGATTAGATGTTCTGTGCGTACCTCAAGATATGTGATGTTTTAAAGCTAGATTTGCTATTTGAATAAGAGGTTTGCCTTAATTGGCTGTTATAAATTACAAGCAAGAAGGAATGATTTATTGCCTATAATTAGAAATGAGTTACGAAGGGGAATGTTGGTAATCATAAAATAAAGCTTGGAATACATTGATTTCCAGATGGCTGGCAGTGAAATTGCTCTTTAATGTATAATAGACCAGACACAAGGAAAAAAAATCTGTCATCCATCTTTATTCCTTGATGGGTTACTTGTATGAATCTATAGTTACCTGGATTTTGAAATATTAGTTTTGGCTGCATAATCAGATGAGAGACACTTAATTTGCACAGTGGTATATGCTACCAGAGGTGGTGGAAGAGGTGAGTTAGTATTTTGCCTAGCATGATTTTTGTGCTTGTAATGTCAATGGGGAAGATCTGACAATAAATCTGGCATCACCTTTGGGTATAACAATCTCAGTAGATTGTTCTCAGAGACTGCAGGTTACTAAGATGGTTTTCTTTTCATCTTTTGCCTCATTAGCTGTTTTTATGAGGTTGAGATTGATCAAAACATCTGTCTAAAAGCAAGTATCTGTAATCCTCCTTGCTTGAGTCTAGAAAATATATTTGCACCAGAAACAGAGACGGCAGTGCTACTGCTGAGAACTTTTCAATAGCATAATATTTCTGTGCAGATGATAATGTGTTCATTTAACTTTTTAAATTTCATTTCTATTACTGTAGTTCCAAGCATGATTTTAAAATGATTTATATTTGCCTTATCTGCTAATAATGGTGTTTTCTGCCATTACAGATGCATTCTGCACTGTTACCATTTGAAAGACCGTGCTGCAAGATAGTTAGACATATTTGGATTGTCACCACATGAGTTGTCTAACACCCATGTTTTAAAAGTGACACTGCCATTAGACTTGCTTAACTGAGACCATCGTGATTACTCATTTACCTTCATTAAAATGCTTCATAGCTTCCTTATTTTAAGTAGCTTTTCCCAGCAAGGTGCAAATCTGCTTTGCTGCCATCATTTCATCTGGAAAAATTTCCATGGTGAAAGGAATAGCATATTTTCAACTAATATTTTCCTGACCTGTGGAGAGATGAGCTCATCAGTGTCTTTATTGACAAACCCAGGAAGAAGGTGTGTCAACCAGAAATATTAGATCAGTCAGCCTTTCTTGTCCTGGAGCAATTGTAATTTCCCATGGTCTGCAGCAATTTCCTTTAGAAGCAGATATGTGCAGAGATTGTTTTGGATCTGCTGCAGTAGCATAATTTCATTTGGTCCCAATAAGGTGGCCTTAGATTTCATTCTTTTCATTTTTGCTGTTGAAAATCTTTTGGTTTAGTCAGTGAAAAGAACAGCAAGTTGCTATTTTACAGCACCTAATTGAGGAATGAGAGCTGCAGCTATGCAGAAAAATACTGCCCGCTCTGAGTTGGGTTATTGAAGACAGATACTGTGGCCTCTGCCCCTCTCTGAAAAGCCTGAAATAGGTGTTTAGTTCACTATACATCAGCAAAGTTTCTGCTTTTCAAAAGCGTATCGGTGACTGATGTAGGTGCTTAGTTCCTCCCTGATAAATATATCCTTTGGTGAATGATAGAGGTTCTTATTTTTTGCCAGTTTTCTCCTGCGAGCTTTGTTCCCTAGATACTTAAGCCTGGGCATTTGCTAGAAGAGGCCAATCTCATTAGTGCTGAAGATGTTCTCAGCGCTGCGTTGTCTGATGCTGCGCTGATGAAAGCGAAGCTCCTCTGATCCAGCATGAAAGAGGACTGAGTGGGAATCAGAAGTGGGAACAATTTCTCATTTCGCTCTAGTTTTTGTTGTCACTTCAGCTTTGCTTTTATTACGCTTGAAATGGCTCTTTCTGTAGCGTTGCTTGCTTGGGAACAGAAGGAACATGTTGGCTGTGTTGGTGCAGTTGGTGGAGTTCACGCAGGTGTGTTGGAGCAGAGTTAGAAGTAGCTGGCTCAGGCACTGCTCAACGCATCCTCGTCTTGCTGCCCAGGTATATGGTAGTATCTAGCAGGGTTCAGACCCTACCTGCTCCATCAGTCACATTTGTGCAGCTGGCAGCACCAGGGTTAGCCAGCTCCAAGGGACCTTGCTACGCGTGAGCTTGAGCTCATTGCAATGTGAACATGCCCTTCAGTTGGCATCTTTTGGTCATTGGTTGGAGCCTCTGCAGCCCTATCACTGGGAAGAGTGATTCAGGGGAACTCCCTGGGGCTTTCACACTGATGGTGAGCTGGGCTGGGCGAAGGGCTGGTCAGCCTGGCCTTCAGAAAGCCAAAAAAACCTGCCTGCCTCACATTCAGGCACACGTGGTTTCAAGGTGTGAGCATCGGAGGTGCTTTGTCTTTCTGCAGAGCGTGATGTTGACCATGTCTTGTGGTGTGCCATGGTGCACCCTTACACCTCAGCCCCATCCTCAAGGCATCAGGCAGTCATTCATCGGTGTCACAACCAGCCATGGCCTTGGCCACATGCCTTGGTTTCCTCTCTAGGGGAGGGAACGGCTCTTGTGAGCACTCCGCTCTCAGCCAGAAGCAGATGTAGAAGACGGTGGGATCCGCAGCTGGATGTGCAAACCCCAAAGAGCTCCAGGGTCACGGTCGTGACTGCAGTCTCTGTTTCGCCCTCTGGAGAACCAGGAGGGTCACCCCTTTGTCCTGACCTAATGGCAGAACAGTGGGTCAGTATCTCCTGACGTTATTGTGTTTCCAACAAGAGCATTAAATCCTTGCGGAGAGGTAATTCCCAGCTTTCCGGTAAGGATAACATTGACGGTACCTAATTAAAGGGCACTTTTAGCTGGGGTAAACATTTATATTAGTTTCCTTCTCATGCAGATGTCTGGTAAACTGACCTCCTGAGGCAAAACCATCTGGCCTCAGGTGGGAGGAGGATCTCGGCCAGGGTGGAGAACCTGACCTGTCTCTTGCCGAATTGTTTCTCAATAGCTTTTTCTGTCACTGAAGTGGCATACGTATGAAAGGCCTGTGGTACGGATAGATAGGTTCTATGGGCATTTGTCTTAGATGACCTGCATAATTACACTGCAGGCTTGTGGCTGCGGGCTCCGTTGTATCTCTGCTTTTCATTGCGTATTCTGGAATTGTCCACATATAAAATTAGTATGGGTGGTAAGCAGCAATAAGATGTTCCCTACTTGGATGGATTAAATTAAAATTCAGTAAGAAACAGAACTTTGGGTGAGTTTCCAAATTACTTGCAGGATTGCACTGAGGAGATTGTTATGGTATCGTAAACCTTTTTGGTGGGCAAACAGCCTGATGCAAGTTAGGTGGTTTTATTGCCCCACAGTGCTCTTTCTATTTTATGTACTGTTCTGTGTAATCTTTTGTTATTAAATAATAAGCAAAATAAAAACAGTTGTTTGTCACAGCCAGCTTGTTTTTCAGAGAATTTGCTCACTTTGAAAGTTCAGTCTGTGTGATCTCCAGCCCTGTCAGGAGCTATTATACTGAATCATCTTTTAAATTGTTAAGCTGGAGGACAAACCTCGACGTTGTCGTGCACATCTCAGCTGAGAGCGGAGCGGATTCGGCAGGGAGCAGCCTCTGATGCCATGTACCGTGCCATTAGTTTTTGTCGTGAACGTGTCAAGATTATCTGTTTCCAGGGCTATGTGTGTTGGCTGACATGAGCATTTGTAGATCTGCATAATTTTTGAAGTAGTTTGAAATGTGGATATAACACTTGGGGCTGTGTGAAATCTTTTTTTTCCCCTTTTACGGATCACATTGCTGTTCAGAAAGTTGCTTGTTTTGTTACTCCCTCTCACAAGGTACTGTATTAATTTGCAAAGTTCATAACGAAAGTGCCCCCAACTAGCAACCATCATAACTAGTGAACAACTACGGAAACACTTGGGAAGACCAGGAGCCCCATTACTTTCCAGTCGCAACATTACATTTTAAATAGAGGCCATTGTTGCTTTAGCATATATGGAATTGTATCTTAATGCAGGATATTACTGTTATTTATGGAACTTGGCAACCTTAAATTCAATCTGGACTTTGATGGACAGGATTTTTCATGTATCGTGTATATGTGCATGTGTGTACCTTGGTAGCCTTTTACAGATGAGGTTGAGTCATGCACACTGAAAGTTGGATAAGATACTTCAGTTACTTGTTTTTTCAAGCTGCTGTTTTGATCATTAATACTGAAACCTATCGCAGCCTCAAAAGCAGTTGTGCTCTTCCGCGAAGACACTTTTTTCCGCCCTCTGTGGTGCAGCCAGACAGCAGAAGGAGCCCGTATCTGTAGCCATGGCAGCAGTAATTCATTGCTCCATATGGCTGGTGTGGCAGCAGCTGCTCTGGTTTAAGGAGGTCAGGACATCGGGGCATTTAAGAAACAAAACAAAACCCCACTATAAAACCTGCCTAAATGGTTTTGTGCAGTAATAGTAGGGTTTTCCATAGGCATAAGGAGAGCCAAGGAAGAGAAATTAACTTTTCTTTTTATATATTTATAACTTTTATAACTTTTTTTCTTGTTATAGAATTTTAATCAAAGACATTATTTCAGGGGGGAAATAAGTTTTTGTCTCTCTTTGCGACGGTTTTACCTTTTTTCAATTTTCACGGCTGGTGTTTGTAGGTAGCACATAGTACCGAGGCACAGCGAGCTGGACTGTTCAGCCCACACGGCGAGTGACCCCTTCAGATCTGCACTGCAGCAGGTACCCGACAGCCAGAGCAGGAGCAGAATCCGACCCGCTGCTTTTGGATGCATTAGATATTATGCTGAGAGAGAAACTGTATTGCCCAAATTGAATGGCAGCGCTACATTTCTAGTAATGAAGTGAAGATGTATACTCTGTGAGCAATTATCATGGAACAGAAATACGGCCTTCATTTCGGCTTGCTGCTGAAAAATGGTATAGAAGGGCTCTTGGATTTAGCACTAAAGTTTGCAAATAGGCTTTTCATAAGCGTGAATATTTTTATTTTCAGTAGGGGACCATTTTAATTAAAATGAAACTGGAATGTTTACTCTTTGCTTCCTATAGCTGTGATTGTTTTCTTCCCTGTGTGAGCACATGTATAATTTGCTCTAAAAGAAATGTCAGCAGTTTCTGATTACCTTGTGAGTCTTATTCAACAGCTTGATTTTAATTGGGGGGAGGAAAGATTTCAGGGTGCTCCAGGGAGGTCTGATGTCTTTTGGTAGCAGGAGGAAATAGGTGCTATCTTTGGTACAATGTTAATTGCAATAATCACTACTACTGGTTTAAAATAAAGGTCCTTCATTTCTTATCCTTGTTGTTTTTTTCAGTCATGTCAATGAAATACAACCTGTTCGGTAATTAGCATCCTTCAGCTACATAACCTTTTGACATTGCTGCATTCATGTGTTTGTAAGCATCTAAACAGGGTGACTTTTGGAAAACAGTGATTGACAGTAGGTAGGTAGTCTGAAATTTTAGGAAATAAGGAAGAAATTTTTTACGATGAGGGTGGTGAAACACTGGCACAGGTTGCCCAGAGAGGTGGTAGATGCCCCATCCCTGGAAACATTCCAGGTCAGGTTGGACGGGGCTCTGAGCAACCTGATCTAGTTGAAGATGTCCCTGTCCATGGCAGGGGGGTTGGACTAGATGACCTTTAAAGGTCCCTTCCCACTGAAACTATTCTATGATTCTATGATTCTGTGAAAACTCTACAATTCAGGTTAGATAAAAGAAAGAGGACAGGCACATAGGGAGGAGCGCATCCATGCCTTCAGATACATTCTCTCTAAGCCCAGAAGTCTACCAGGATTTGTAAGTAGTAGAAAGTTTATGTGGATCAAGAGTATCTCTTTCTTGAAATTTTTGATAATTATGAAATACGACAAGAAGTGTCTGTAGCAGAATAATGTGTTCTGGATCCTTCACTGGTACAGCTCCTGAAGCATTCCCGTGGCTTCTTTTTGTTTAGATCTACTGTAAGGAGGCACCTTGGACTACTATGGTTGCCAAAATGCCTTTCGGGTCTTGCAAAGCGTTTCAGAGATGACCAGTTTCTGAACCTTTTTGGAGCTAAGCCAATATCTTGTACTTTAATATTGTCTTCTCCATCAGAGATAATGATCTGAGTCTCCCTTGCTCATTCTCTGGGGTTTTGTTTCCTCCTGCTGATTATTTGAAATAAATAAATAAGTAGGAAAACAACCGGTATCAGTGTGTTAATAGGGAGGAATGACTAACAGAAAAATGAGAAGAAAGATACTGCTTATCATAAAAGACTGTATCTCTGGAGGCATAAATTGGTATTCATTAAGTTGTTTGCCTAGACTTAGTTAAAAGACGTACTTGAGGAGCTGTCTGAGCAGTGTTTCAGTAGAAAGCAAGTCATCCTCTTCATGACTAGATACATCTAGATGACGAGGAGAGACCAGAAAGCAGGACTAAATGATGGATTGAGAACAGCCTTCACGGCAATAAGGAGAGAACAGGCTATGAAATGTTTTTCAGAAAGAACAATATTTAACAGTTAGCTGTAGAGTAATACGGATCCATCTTTTCTCCCCAAATATGCAGGTCTTTTTTGTATCTGATGCAGAATTTTTAAAAGCATTTATGTTCAATTTCTGTCATTTTTCATTCAAGGTATGCAGGGTCCCCTTGTTTTTGATGATGATTTCTGTAGCTGGAGGTTAGAATTTCGCCTGTGATATGATATCCTGCATGTATAATCTTACTGGTATCCTCAGTGTATCATCAAATACAGGGAAGTAGTTGCAGAGCGGTCCTGGGTAATTCAGAGTGTGGCTCGTTTTTGCCATGTCTGCATTATTCCAAAAAATCAGTTGACTCTTTTGACTTTCGTAATATGTGACAAAACCACCTATTTCAAAGACCTTCGGGCTGAGCTGGGGCTGCAGATTGAGATGAGGTTTTGCTACAGTGCTTGTTGACAGGCATCTTTTCTTATTATCCTGAACGGGGGCAGACGCTTACAAGAGAATGTGTGTATTAATTATTGTGGAGTCTGTGGCTCTCTGCTCTTTATCTTACATCTTTACAAGAGTAATTGCACAACATAACACTAGCAAAGTGCTTTCACTGTTTGGAGAGTGAATACTCTGTGTCAAACTCTTGTGCATGGTGTAACTTTTCTGATGTTCACCATTTCTTCTTTCCTTCTTTGCAGATTAAGACCCTTGATTTCAACACAGCTTGCTAAAAAGGCTGCCACTGAAGAGGTATGTAAAGTCCAGCACTTCTCCTAGTGCAACAGTTTGAGTTTGGAAGTTTCCACAAGCCTTTCTCAGCCTGGCTCTGGTTATGTGGTAGATATGGGCAAAAGAAATGAGAGTCTTGTCTCTCTGATCAGACCAGGAGCTGGTTACTGCAAACACTGCAAAGCTGAGGTTGCCTGTTTTCTAACCAAGATTTGCCCTTACTTATTCATCAGTAACATTAGCACAGCCTCATAATGCCTGGTTAGACAGCAAAAAAGAGAAAATTCCCTGTAAGCATCTAAAAAGGTAGATATCAAACAAGTGGGTAGGAGGGGTGGGAGAGGGCAGAGCTCGTGGCTGTTTCTCAGCACTTGGACCGTCCCAGCGGAGAAGGGGAACGATGCAAAACGCCACTTGTGTGCAGCCAGCGCTGACCCAGGGGAAGGGCTGGGCTTCTGCGGGAGACCGGTGAGGAAACACGAAGTGACAGCTTACCCTATATGGCATGGCTTACTCTTTGGTTTGTTTGTTTGTTAAGTCTGAAAATACAATAGTGCCATAGAAAAGTTAGTGCCACTGCCAGAAACCCTCCTTGGGTGGCTTTGTGCACCTGCATTTTCTGCCGAAGCGATCGTGATTATTATCAGAGTCACAGCGATAACTGCTTTCTTTCACTATTTTCACTCTGTACAGAGTAGACATACGCATTTTGCGTATGATAAAATAACTGTTTACTACGTATCAAAAAATTCTGTTCCTTATATACCATCCTTCTTTTTCCCATGAAGGTGTGACACTGACACCCTTTTGAACATGAACCGGTTACCTTGGGTAGTTTAACATGCTTTGACATTTGCCCATCCGTACATATGGATATGTGCCAAACTCAAGTCCAGGATGTCTGGAGGTGAATTCAGGAAGTTCTATTTAAAGGCGTTGTTTGACTGCCTTATTTTTAAAATGACTAAAACCTATTGATTTTCAGAAACAGTTTGATATCCTGCCTGGGGAAATACATTTTCACTTCTAGGCTATGCTCATTAGAAAACTCTGCACATTTTTAGAAGTATAGCAGTCTGGAAGTGGACATGATAATTAGAAGAAGGTCACATTTTAATTAGAATGGTGCAATTTTAAAAAATAATGACTCAGTTGTAGCTCCTTTATATTCACCCACTTTTTCAGAGCAGATGGATACTTTCAAGCATATAAATTGATATATGTTATGATGCTGATTCATCTCAAACTGTTCTGTCTATTTCTGCTTATACTGAAAACCTAGATGGACTCAATTTGATTACTCTAGAGGCAAAAGCAGTGGTAGGAAATACAAAATAAACTGGAGGGAAGTTCCTCTAAATAATATGGTTAATTTGAGCATTAAAAAATCATTAAAACCTGTCTTTGAGTGATCCGAATATCTAAATACTTGATTTTCCGTTAAAATTAATGGGTGTCTTTTGCCCTATTAATGAGCTATTGGAGCAAACCCTTAGGTGACTTTGAAAAACTCAGGCAGATTCTTTAGGTTGACTGTCATGCTATATGACAAGTTCAGGAACAGCTTTGATGTTTGAATAATCAACTTTCTGGTACAGGGATTTTCTCTTATGGTGTATCTCTAAAGTGCCTGGAGTTACAGGGATTCTGGGAGTTACTGCATCCCAAGTAAATACATTTATAAATAAATAAATAAAAATAAATTACAACGCCGAGTCAGAACTTACTGCCAATGGAATTGGAGAAGATGCAGTACGTAGTTGTGTACTGTAATTTAAAAGCACTGTAGGACTTTTCTTGCAGAGGGACCAGAGGAGTTGGGGTTCCCTGGTCTCCTTTGGACCATTCATTGTTAGAAGCACCTCACCACTGTCCTTCCCAAGGAAGTGGTCCCAGTCTTTTCCATCTTTCCTAGCAGGAGAGATGACTCTCAGTGCTGATAACTGCTGACTAGTGACAGGTACTGTTAAGTACTCCCTTCCCAAAATTGCTCACATGACAAAGCAGCGTTAATGGTTAATCCCTAATGTTCTTCAAGTTGCCACTAATGGGATGTCTTTCTGGGCCACAGGCTCTAGTTTACAAACCCCAAATAGTCCAAGTACAGAACGGAGGTGAAAAGTGCCCTCTTACAAAGCTGGTGGAGATAAAGCTCCTGTGATGTTTCTTCCCTGGATGAGAGAGGGAGGTGAAGCCCTAGACCGAGCGCACCGTGGAAGTGAGAGCTCCAGAGACACCAGAGCCTGGGCTGTGCTGGGGCAGACCACATTGCTGGTTCCTGCCCCATTCCCAGATCTGTCATTAGTGAACCGGAGACAATATTACCTTCTCCAAATTCACCTCTGTCTCCTTGTGGTGTTGCCCTTTGTCTCCCTCCCTGCTGTGTCCTGCCTCACCTTGGAGCAGCTGGGGAGGTGCACGTACAGAATGGGTCCCGTCAGTGATCAATTCCCAAGTTAGTGTTTGGAGATCATTATTCTGATGAATTTCATAGGTAATGCTACAGGTGCTGGCGTGTGTTGTCAACCTAGTGCTCTGCCATCACATTAAGTGCTGTCTAAAGAGTGCTATTTGTTCCACAGCTCATTGTGCCTCCAAATAAATCCAACCGGAGCTGTCAAAACTAATACATGTTGGGTTTTTTCTGATTTGAAGGGTACATTTTTGCTATCATTAAAGTGTCAATAACGTTGTTATTGTGTAATAGGCCTGATGTGAGTCGAGCACAATGAGGAAAAGGTGGTAAGTTTTCCTGCAGAGCTCTACTGAGGAGCCTGCACTCCCAAATTTCTCCTTACCTTGTGCTTGCAAGAGGATCCTTGTTCTGCTGTTACCATCTCTGGATATTTCAGTTACCTGGCTATGAATTATGTGAAAACTGGATGTTTGTGCCTGACTTTCATTCGAGCAACATTTCTTTGATCAACTTGCATGTCCCCTAGAACAGCTAAGCCTCCAGCACAGGACATGGGCTTCCAGCTCTCCTGTCCCTATCATTTGGAAGCTGCTAAAGTTTTGTACAAATATTGAACAAAAGGAAGGGCTGCTGTACTGTCTTCTCTTCTTTTTTGCAGGTAACCTTTCCAAATGCACAAGCAGAAGCCCCTGACTTAGAAAAACCAGCAGCTGTGCTAGTGGAGAGTGGCCCAGTAGCTTATAACCCTGACGAAGAGGTGGAAGAGGAAGAAATAGAAGAAGATGATGATCACTGCATGAGCGCTTTGCAGTTAATGGGAGGAAACGGTAAGCTGGGACGCTGTCTCAATTACTATCTACTGGTGCTGTGGGGTTCGTTGTTGCAGGGCTGAGGACAGGCAGGGTTCCCCTGTTGTCCCTGCCCTCCGGCAGCTTGTCCCGTGCAGAGCTCCTGCCGCCTTTCTGGCATTGCCCATTCCTGTGGGAAAGCCTGGAGTCACCCTTGTCCGAAACCTGACCTTCTCAGAGGCTCCTCCTGAGAAAACTTTGCATCTTGAGCTTTAGGCTAAGAGGGCTTCTCAAGAACAAACTGATGTTATGCCTTCCTCAGAATTAGGTTTATTAATGTGGATCTGAGGAATTACAGGGTCAGTAACCCCTCCATTAGCAGTGCTCGGGGCTCAAGCTCCTGCCTGCCTCCTCCTCAGTGGGGCTGCAGCGACGTCCAGGTTGTCCATGAGCCCTGGGGACGTGGCTGTCCAGCTCAGAACAAAAGGAATCAGGAGACCTCATCGCGCTCTACAACTACCTGAAAGGAGGTTGTAGCGAGGTGGGGGTTGGTCTCTTCTCCCAAGTAACAAGCGATAGGACGAGAGGAAATGGCCTCAAGTTGTGCCAAGGGAGGTTTAGACTGGACATTAGGAAAAACTTCTTTACTGAAAGAGTGGTCAGGCCTTGGAACAGGCTGCCCAGGGAAGTGGTAGAGTCACCATCCCTGGAAGTATTTAAAAGACGTGTAGATGAGGCGCTTAGGGACATGGTTTAGTGGGCATGGTGGTGTTGGGTTGACGGTTGGACTTGATGATCTTAGAGGTCTTTTCCAACCTTAATGATTCTATGATTCTGTGATTCTATGAATCGTCACACTCTGTTTCTGGGGAAAGTGTTAGGAGGAAAGAGTTCTTCACCAAGTACAGAAATTGCATTGATAGCATACGGCATGCTGTATGGTACACAGATGTGTGCTAATTTATTTGGGTTACCCAGCAAAGCCACTCATTTAATTAGGTTTCTTTGCTGGCAGGAAAAGGCAGTATCCTCTCCACTGCATTTTTTTCTAGCTGGACACATCCACGTTTATCCTTTATTAAAAACTTCCCCTTAGAAGTTAAGCTTTGAAAATACACAAAAATATTTTTAAAATGAGAGCTGCTAATTATGGGTTGTGAAAAAGCAAGACGGGAATAAGTTTCCTACTGAAATGTTATTTACTGCAAAAATCTTCCCAGTACTATTAATTTAGCTTTCATGGACAAAATGTATACATTTCACAAAAGCGTGCGTTGCTTTTAAATTGATTTCTCCACTGGAAAATAATTGCTGAACTGTAGGAAAAACAGTTTGTTGCCTGCATTTATTATTAGAATAATGTTCCCAAGAAGAGGCACCCATGTGGGGGAAGGTGGTTCTATGTTTATTAATAATCCCCCCCACAAAAATAGAAGAAAGGTCACTGAGCTTTTTTTCTTTGTAAATGTTACTATTTTTAAACCATTCTGAGAACATTCCGCTACTCCCTGTCTGGTCTGGACAGCAGCTGAAAAATCAGAGTTTAAAAAAAAAATAAAAAGGAAAGGAGTATTCCCAGAATTCAAATGCAGGTGTGCAGAGCTGCTCAGCAGAACAAATAACTCTTTTCTAAGTGCTTTCTTCATGGGTTTTAGACCTGTTTGCCTGGAATAACTGCAGGAATTACAGATGGTGAACTTCACCCATTCTACACAAATTATTATAGATTACACTTAATTCTGCTTCCGAGCATTTGCTTGACTCTTTGGATGAAATGTGAAATTCACTGTATTGAATTTGGAATATAAAGGTTAACTTTACTGAATGGTCATATGTAATAGTTATCCTTAGGTTTGACTTTGCAGGAGAAAATATGTTTCACTGCATTCAGAAGAACACAGAAGAGAAATTGGTGCATTAGGAACACACAGACATGCCTTCTGACACACATATCGCACAGTCTTTGCACTCAGCATTGTTTAAGAAAACAAAACTGGATAAAAAAATCTGGGCAAAATTTTAAGTTGTTCCTCTAAGAGTAAGTAGATACGGGAGATCTGAGTCAGATGCGTTGGTCAGGATTTGTTGCACGACTCCTTTGATGTTGATGGGAACTCTGAGCTATCTCTGAACCCTTGCAGTTTCAGCTTATAAATCCATGAATAATATAAACAAGCCAGCTTTTTTCTTGGTGGCTATGCCTAGTGAGAACAGTGCCTACTTGTAGATGTATGCTGCTGCCTATCAGCCACCATGTTCCAAATTACTTGTGACAATCAGGCTTGATCACCTAAACCTCTAAATTAAACCAAGTATTTCACATATCTATGTGCCAAGTAATCCTAAATGAGGGTCCAGTGACAAGTGAGAAGAGATATTTACACACACATGCCTGTGTGTGTAAATAATTTTACTTCATTGAGGAAAGTATGTGCAAGAACTTTTTATTTAGCCCTAAGAAAATATATGATTTTTTTTAAATGCTTCCTTAAGGCAAAACTTACCATCTAGTTACACAGCAGGAAAACAACCTGAAAGTAGCAGTACTTTTGTTGTATCTTCCATCTGCCTCAAATATTTGCATTTTTATATGCCTTTGTCTTTGTGTTTCAGATTATGGCTGTGATATGGATGATGATGATGGCTATTAGTTCCATTTACTTCCAAAGGACATGGACTGTGTCTTGTTCCCAGCAAATCTTCAGTCTTCAAACTGTATGAGTAGTGAAAGAAGCTGTCTGTGGTCAGCAAATGTAATCGAACAGTCCTTACTTTTGTAAAGCGAATTTTAGGTTGGCGTTGACTCTGGTCAGTTTATATTGACCCATAACCCAGCAATAAAGTTTGGGTTTGTACTTGAATTTTTTTTAATTTTGGTGGATCATGGTTTGAGGATGAAATTAATGGGAGTAGTTTCTAGAGAACAAAAGAAAAGAGGCAAAATAGACTGTGTATAAAGCATGTGTGGCTGAAAGCAACACATCTCTTATTTATGTGACTCTGCTTTTAGGCATGCTATTGAAAGGGAGCAGACAGAAGGACAGATAGGACAGGTAAAAACGAGAAGCGTGCCTCTTGATTATTTGAGTACACTAGCATTAGTTGTCTCATAATGCTACAACCAAAAGAAAGAAAAGATTTCCAGCCTATATTGTAAACATGACCCTGTTACTGTAAACAAGCTTCCTTACCCAAGCCTATCAAAAATTAATGACAAGTTATGTATTTGCAGGGCAGAATCTGTTTCTCTGAAATGAAGTAAATACTTCTTTTTATTAATCAATTCATAGATTTCTTAAAAGATACGACAATAGAAGGCAATGTTGGCAGC
Organism: Fulmarus glacialis; assembly: GCF_000690835.1. Classification (NCBI taxonomy): domain Eukaryota; kingdom Metazoa; phylum Chordata; class Aves; order Procellariiformes; family Procellariidae; genus Fulmarus; species Fulmarus glacialis. Next base: position 58,275 of record NW_009230308.1, read on the forward strand.
AAAGAATCGTCTTCCACTGCAAGTCCGATGCGGTTTATGTGGAAGGAGGGAGAAGTCCTGGGTGAGGCAAGAAGTGTAGAGAGCAAGCAGGTGACGATGCTGTGCTCACGTGCCTTTGCTGGGCGTCCCTAGGGACAGCCAGGTCTTGCTGCGGCTGGAATTGCTGCTGGAGAGTCACTCTGGCCATCTCTACGGAGCTGCTCTTGTCCGACTGAGTTAGAGTGAAGGTCTGCTCCCGAGAGCTGCCTGTCTCTAAAACCAGTGGAAAGAAAGAGAAAGCTGAGCTTTTTGATAAATAAGCTAGCATCTGCTTTGGCTGAATTTAATTTAATGTAATTTATTTAACTTTCTATGGGTAAATTAAAGGTCACCATGCAGCAGTCTGACTTTCATGGCTCAAATCCCACCCTTGAACAGTCACTGCTATGTGAATAATGGTGGAGCTCCAGCCCTGAGCGCCCCAAAATGTCAACAGACAGGTCCCTCTTATCCAGATACATCAGCTCTCGCAATGCCGTGGGAGTGGGGGTCAGGGAGGGAGCCCCTATTGCCAGATCCCACCCTGTTGCCTCTGACCTGTCTTTCCCTGGCACTGCTGGGTCTGGGATATGCACTGTACTGATCATGGTCTTGATGACTGCAGCTGCAGGAGCCAAGGTGTTTTCATCTCTCTCCCATGTCTAGTGACAATCAAGAAAGCTGTAGTGCCGCAGGCTTGTCTTACGCCAGGGAAAGATGGATATTTATCTTACCAATGTGGTTTCTGTTAAGCTGTCTCTTCTGGTCAGCTCGTCCTTCCTACCCTTTTTGAGGAGCACTCGTCACTAAAGCACCATCCATCCTCCCACTGCGGAGGGTGGATCGTGGCAGGAAAAGCTGGGAAGCTGTCTAGCTACTGCCAGCCAGAGTAACGATGATGCTCATACCTGTGATTGTCACCAAAGAGGGGAAGGGCCATATGACCTTCCATACCTCTTCTGTCCCTCTCAGTAGCATGCATAAGAGGGATCCTGTAACTAGAGCAAGAGCGAGTGCTTTTTTTAGTAGCAGACTTGATGTTATTTGGCTGGTAAATGTAGTTTGTTGGGTAGGTTGTATCTGCTAGTTATTTTTGAGCCCTGTATAGGAGTATTTCTGCAATGACTTCTTAAAAGCAGAACTTGGTAACAAAAACGATGTAGTGAGGCTAATGGGAAGAAGAGCTCTTCTGAACCAGATTTCAGTTACTTAGTTTGCAGCACTTCAGTGGAAAGAAGAGATGCCATATAATTCTTGCGGGGAAAGCTGGCATTTTCACAAAAATCTGTAGATTTTTTTCTGATACTTTATAAATACTGCACAGAAAATGATATTGAGGAGATAAACCTTTCTACCTCTCTTTTATCTACACCGTAAATTCAAAATCATGCTATAAGCAGACAATTTTTTAAAAAGTAGTTTGTTTTATCGAAGTTCATGCTCTGCAAGTTTTTGAGACAGTTGAGTTTGAGCATTTGGGTTTGAATTAATCTGCCAATAGCACTATTACAAATACCTATACTCTCAGTATATTCTCAAAGCTTGGGTTTTATTCCAAGGTACACATTATTCTCTATGCAGGAAATAAACATGCATAAATCAACATGCATATGACTCATGTAGGTCGAGTGCTTTTCTCAAATGCATGATGTTGGCTCTGAAAGAAACTGCTAAGATGAATTCTTTATTGCTAAGGGTCTTTCCTCCAGTCTTTTGTGTAGATTTTCATTGGTTTGTTCCCCCACAGGACACTAAACCTGCTGCCAATGTAGTGATGTTATGTGCGGCAGCTGAGCGTCCACCCAAATAACTGCTGCTGGTAAATTTGAATTTCAGTACCACATTGCATTTCTGAGAACATTGTTTCCTGCACTGGAAGTAGAGGACTGCCGTTTTTGAATGCTCTCATGTGATTTCATTAGAAAAAGCTATCGCATAGTCTGCTAGAAGGGCCCTTGGAGAGCAAAAAAAAAAGACCTACAATTCTATAGCATCTCAGTATTGCTGGTGAAGTTAATGGCATGGTTTCCGTACAGGAGTCCTAAAGGAAAGGCCGTGGTATCGGATAGGCAGACTTCACTCTGAGCATTGTAAGGCTTCTTAAGCTATAGTGGTTATGTACGTTTTTAATTTATTGGTGACTTACCGGGATTTTTATAATGTTCATTCCTATCTGATTTAACTAAGCTCAGGAAATGTAAACAGATTAGAACATGCGAGTTTCTGGTTTTATAGCTAGTCATTAAAATGTAAAAAGATTAACACTGCATTAATTCTGTTTACTACCGTTGATGTATCTGGACAATTTTGTTGTATATAAGTGAGCCTAAATTCACTTGGAGTAATTTGGACCCTGCTTTTCTCAGGATTCTGATTATAATGAAGAGAGCTTATAAGGCTTCAACATTTGTTGTTCTTAGATCTTCTTGTTTGAACCCACACAAGCTGTATATCATAGGTTTTGTTGCATAAAGCATGTCTCTTGCTGCAAGTCACTTTGCTTGACAGGCAAAACCCTCCAGCTGTTGCATCCAGCCTGTCTGCCATGCAGCCTTTTAACACTCTTGTATTGTGGGAGTGAAAAATGAAAGAAAGAAGGAAAATAATGGGATTCTTCACTATGGTGAGTGCATTTTCAGTGTCTTAATCATCTATGACATTTCTTTAAAATCACTGTGTTCAGTACAGCAACTTTTAAATGGTGCCAGACAGCCTTGTCTTGAGGGTTAAACATGTTCGTCGAAAAAGTTCTTGCCATCCTGATGCTTGTTTGTATTCTTTGGATTGCATTGAAACTCCAGCCGCAGATGTGTACAGTTAATGTAGAGTGTGCCTAATAAATGTTCTGTTTCTTATTTTTGTGTTGAATACTCGTGTTTGGTTCTGTTAGTGCCAAGGAAATTAAACCTGTTTGATGTAAGCATATGTATCATCCTTACACAACCACAATATGAGCCATGTTAAGCTTTTTTACTGTAATATATTTGCTGTAAATAAAAAGTAAAACCCTTGCTTAACCCATCTTTTATGATGTTCCTGCTACTTTCTCATTTTTCTGCCTTCATTCTTATGAACGTTCGTTTTTGATTGCTGCATGATTGGTTGATAGTGGCCAAAATTTCAGAGCTTTCTTTCGTCTCTAAAAGGGAAGACACACCTGATCAGGCAAGTGTTTTTTGCAAGATACTGTTCCACTGATAAATGCAGATACTTTCTGTAAACTGCATAACATTAACGAGGTTTTTCCACTAAACTATATAATTAACTAATTCTGGGAACAATGTATAGTGTGTGTATTTAGTGGAACTGTTCCAGTGCTTGTTTCTGAAAGTTGTATCTTGATAAATACGGTGTGTGCTGAGTAAAAAATCATGTTATTTTATCAACATCTGGTCGCCACAGTTTGGAGGCCAAAATCCACATCTACCCTTTGTGCACACAGGTATTTGCTCCTTTTATTTTTTTCTGAAGTGCAGCTATTACTGGATCCTCAGGAGTGTCTACTGCAAAGTTTTAGCATATAGTAGGACAATTAACAGTAGTTTTGGTAAGGCAGTAAGTATGTGTCATTCCAGCATTTTGCCGGGTTCCCATACTCTCATGTAGGTGCACATCTGCTCTCACTGACATTGGGATGCTTTTATCTTAGTTTCTTTTCAGCTGTTCCAACCCTTTCCACTGGCAGTTGGGAACTTCTCCAGTAATGTCCATCACTGATGCTCTCTCACACATAACATCTAAGCTGTTAAAAAGTACTGGCCACCTTGGCCTCATATTTTCTGCTCTTCCCAGGCTGTACAGTTACTGGCTTTGTCCTGTAATTTTTCTCTTCCCTACCATACCAGGCTTTCATAAGCAAAACCATTTGGTCCCCCCAGCTGTATTCATCAAATATGCCTCCTTTAAGGGCCTGAGAAGTTAAATAATGTTAATAAAGCTGAAATCTTGCAAAGCTTTATATTAGCTTCATTTGTCACCAGTAGATCATAACACACTCATTCTTACGTTCATGTTTTGTAATGCAGAAGAGGCTGTGGTAATTTTCTACTCCCGTCACATGTGTAAGAAGAGTTACAGCATATTATTCGGTATTTTCTTATGCCTACCCCCATACCTGGCAGTGGTATTGGCGAGTGGTCGTTGTTTAGTGTAAGGGGTTAAGCACAAGAAAGGAGGCTGGGTGAAAATTCATGACTTACAGCATAACAAATTTACTTGGTGAGTTCCTTCATCGTAATTGTTTTTTTCTTATGGGACTGTTGTGCATTTTCATGGAAATGAGGGAGGTGCATACATTTCATAAAAATGCAAAATGAAATTCCCATCTTGCCATGCGACTCTAGGAGCACAGGATTTAATGACTTTTAGTGTGAATCTTACATTTGTTATTGTATGGGTTGGCAGTAAGTGGCATTGTACTGGACACCAGGATGGCAGCACTGTATTATGCGTTTCTATTGCAAAATTGCAACAAGAATGCTTTCTTTACTGCTCTTAGTAAAGTTTCTCAATTCTTCAAAACCAGAAAAATACAACAAATTAAAGGGATTTGAACAAAGCAGTGAAAAGAAACAGCACCAACATGTGCTTACCAGGTAATTTTTCTTCAGTGCTCTTCTGTGGGAAGGGTAAAAGGTATTTATACGCAGACACAAAGAGGGGCAAAAGCTGAATGTTGGCAGGGGCAGAGGTGAGGCAGCACTGTGCATTTTCCCCACAAGAATTCCTGACTCCTCCTGTTTCATGGTATATCCTGCACCACCACCATCATTTGTAGACTGGGCAGTCCACTGGAGGATATTAAAAGCAATAGGACACCTCGCCAGGTAAGGAAGAGGAGATGGCAAGGTGTCTTTTTTTCACTTGAGTAAAACCAAAGGAGATTAATTATTTAGGGTCGTTTTGAGGGTTGTAGTTTGATGTTAAGGACAAAGCTGCAATTAAAAAACATCAGAAAGATGAGGAAATACTTCATTGCAATGAGCTGCCCACAGGCAGTGAGCATAGGAACAGACCAGGGACAATGTTCACGTCTCTGGAAACCCAACTGGTCTCACAGCTGCATTAAGAATTGAAGTCTTTGGCCATGCCGTTGTTGCTGACATACATCTGCTTCTGTCAGGTGTGATTTCTCACTGCCTTGAGTTGTCAGCTGCCCCGTGCTGGTTAATGGGCGGCAGCGTTCCCCACCCATGGGCTGGCGGACAGGGTTCTGGCTTGGTGCAGATGTTTCCTGCCCCCCACCCATGGCCACTCTGTCCCAAAGAAGAATCTGTGAGGTTTTGGGGGGAAAAAAAAAAAAAAGCCACATGCTCATTTCTCAACTCTGCTTTTTTATAACCATGACAAAAAGTAGGCTAAACTGCTGACTGCGCAGCCCAAGCTGGCCTTGCGTACCGCCTTGCTGCGGAGCAGTAGCATATGTTGGAGGACAGCACCCATGGCGGGTGCAGCCGTACATCCTCGAGCAGCTCGGGCGGCAGTGTAGCTGGCAAATGTTCTCTGATTCCTGTCCTTCATTTTGATGAGGGTGTCCTAAGCCTGCCTTTCTTGCAGAGATGCTAATCCTGGTCTTCGTTAAATACCATTGGGCAGATAAAGATTTCGGAGCAAACATTTGTGAGTAAAAGTCCCATGTGAAGAGCGTGGTCTGTGCCCTAAGCAGACGCATGTTGGCAGTGAGGGATCTCAAGTTCCTAAAAATGCGAACAACTTATAGGAAGGTGACATGAAAATATCCACGATAGATATTCGCAGTTGCTGTAAATTGATACAGTTCCTGCGACTTCGCATCAGGCAGTGAGAGCTTTGCAGGTTTACATCAGCTGAGGATCTGTGCCATTAGCAACAGTCTCTTGAGGTGGTAGCAGTAGTGAAGGAAGGGAGAAAAGTGTTCTGGGGTGAAAACAGTTTGCAATATTGTGGTATGTCACCCAAAGCCACTTCTTACTTGTCAAGAACAACATACTGCCTTGCCTAATTAACCAGCAAAGTGGAGTTACCTATTCGGATTTTAAAATAAATGAGAAAAGGGAACTTTAGCGGTGATAGAGCTGTAGCGTGCGGCACATCATGGCGCATCCCTCTTCAGCTCTGCATGGGGATGGCTGCGGCTGCCAAAACTTTCTCTCTGTAGGTGGTCATAGACTACCGTGGTGTGGATCTGTTGTAATTGAATAATGGTTCTTCGGAGCAGCATCGTGTCTGGGAAGCAGGCTAAATCCTTGTATCTGCTTTGATTCCTGCCCATACTCTGAGAGCTCACCAAAGAAGAGTCCACACACACATATCAGCACAATTCAGCTAAGATTCATGGGTTGACACAGGGTAAAATATAGTTAAAGCAAATGGTTTCAAAACTCTAGTTGCTGTTTTCAAGCAGTCTTAGTGGGTTTTGCTGCTTGTGGTGAGATGAAGGATCTTTCATCTTGTTGATCTTCCCTGTATATTTTATATTGGTTCAAAGGAGCTGGCTACACTGCGTTAATGAAATGCCATCTAAACCACTTTTGGCCAGTGTTCTTGGCACAACACATGCAAGTGTAGACTTTCTCATCTCCCCTGGCCACTTGGTAAGCAGAAGGTCTCTATCAACAGGGGTAGTGCCAACCCTTGTGAAGCTGCCCAGCATAGACCCCAGGTATTGTCACTGCTTGTCGGTATAATACTAGTGTGAAAGGGGCTACATCTCAGATGAGAGATGATGGTACAACAATTAGGAGATTATATTTGTCCCAGTCTGCTGCACACGTGAGTGGGGATTAGCAGTACTAATACCACTTTGCAGACAGGTAGGTTGAGGATCCCAAGGGCTGCGTTCAGCCCACAGATCAGTCCCATCTGTTAATCCACCTTGACAACTACAGCACGTATGATGCTCAGAAGGAGATAAGCAATTGAGGCCATCCGTGATACCTCAAGTGAAGATCAGAAGTAGACAGAATGAAGACAGAGCTATTACAGGACTTAGCTGAGGTTTGGAAGGAAGGCTGTGGCTCTTCCAGTGTCATTTCAAGCCTGCTTTCCCAGCCAAGCTTTGCTATCATTAAATTCTTGGATTCATTTTAGGTTGATTGGGGCACAAGGTGTCTTGCCATCCAAGAAAGTGCTTTCTGGGGTTGGGTTCTTTTGGGGTTTGGGGTTTTTTTTTTTTAAGTAAGTTAAAGAAGTTATTCCCTCTATTACCATAGAGGTAACTTGCAACTTGCAACAACCTTGCTGGGGACTGCAGCTTTCCTTCTAAGCAGAATCCTCAGTGCCCAGCAGGAGTAAGCAATCACTGCTGAAGAGCAGAGATGTTAAATGCTATTAAAAGGGGGGAAAAGCAGCACAGATGGAGAATTGTGGTGAAACTTGGAGTGTGAAAACATCAGTTGCTTCAGGTGTTGGACCCAGGGATGTCCCACATTGGAGGTAGAGGAGCAAGCTGCAAGCACAGTGGAGGAGACCTGGTCTGGTAAGCTGTGACCTGAAATTCCTCATCTCACCTTCGAGACAGGCTCGTGTTTCCTAATACTGCAAAGGCGGGTGGTGAAACCATCTCAGGTGGCTCCTTACAACATCCCTTATTCTTCACCATTAACTGCTTACATGGGCATGGTGCCCAACTTGCTCTCCTCCTGCTAGTGCTTGTAGCTCGCTCACTGCCAGATCCTGCCCAGCTCTGGGGCTCAGCGGGCGAAGGGACTGGGACATCACAGCAACAGCTCCTTTTCCTGGAAAAAGAGCACTGCCATTACTCGGGGGTTTCATCCATGCCTTTGCTCTGAGTCTGGCTGCTTTCTCTCTCTGTTTGGTGTATCTTACCCAGATAATTTCTTGTTTCTTGTGTAATTTCTTGTGGGTAGCTTAAGGAAACGAATGTGGGAGCTGAGGGAATCTAGAACCTCCAGGAGCTTTTGGCAAATTGGCATGGGGCTGCCAAGTCCTCTTTCCGCACAGACCTGTAGTGCCTATGTTCTCTGCTCTTCTCTGTAACATACCAATCGCTGGTATTTTTGGAAGAGAAGGATGTTGTGAAATAGTTCCTGGAAGTGCTGCTCTCAGTTGCTGTGTGTTAGGCAGTGTGGCAAATATTGTGAGGTCAGTGCAGAAGCAGCAACACCCCAGCCACAGCAGCACCCAGGAGTGCCAAAAAAGAAGCCATAAAGAAGAAAAGAGTCCTTGTGTCTGAGGGTGCAACACGTGAGAAAGGGCATGGCACAGGCAGTCTGGTTTAACTGGAAAGCAGGAGTGACAGCTACTTCCCAACCAATGCTGGAGGAGAGCTTTCGGGACAGGAGTGGGTTTTGCTTCTGGATGGCAGCTCATCAAAACTTTGGGCTGCATCGTCGGCTGGTGCAGCCATCGGTGCCCGGCGAGGCTCAATCTGGTGCCACCGGGTCACCCTTATGGTTGGGTGGAAGCCCTACCTCATGGTCAGCCTGACTACCAGCAAAAAGAGAAAATGTCTCTAGAGGAAGCAAAATTACCCACTGGAATCCCTGCAAGCTGTAATAAATATTTGAGGTGTAAAAAGCTAACAAAATGGAACAGAGTCAGACATGAAAGTGAAATCTGCCTTTTTTAACTTGAAAACAGTGTGATATCAGCAATGCTGCAGTGTCTGGGAGCAGTCTGAATAAAAATGTGGATGCATTTAGGAATTATGGTATTTGTACAAGAAATGTTCAAAGGGCTGAAGTCTTCAGTCTCTTTAATTAGTCATGGGAGCGAACATCATTGGCTTTCCGTGAAAGAACAGCAGATTGTTGCCGTTCTGTCTTTCTAAATACATGTCCTGTTTTCCCCTTAGTATATTTCATTATAAAATACAATATTAAAGCTTTAAAAAGACTTTATTAGCTAGCAGATGGTTTTGCAAGTCATTTTAATGAGATGAAGAAAACTTTAATGGCAGACATTTAAAGTTGTGCTTAGACAGACTATTGCCTTTGGAAAAATCTCGGGAATGTTTTCTCCTTGTTTTTGGCGGAGCTTGGCACCAGATTATGTACAAGGAAATAGAAGGGGATGATTTATGCCGACTGGTTCCCTCCCGAGAGTGGTTTTACATCAGTGTAACATCGTTGAGTTCCACAGTCACGCCGTGATTTACAGAGGTGCAAAGGGAGAGGGAAATGTCATTAACTTGACGCAGTTCGGGAGAAATATTACATTTCTCGTATACTTGCCTCATTCCATTGCTACAGTCAAGAGATTTTTCGGGAAGTTTATAGGCAGCCCCCTTGCAGGCAGGGCAGCAGCGTGCCAGCTCCATCTGAACATCTCTTTCTGGATATCAGCATCAGCAGCATGTGGGGATAGGAAAAAGGAGATGGTAGAGCCCTGAGACCCTGTCCATGCGGGACAGCCTTGCAAGTCCTGGCTTTCTTCTTCCATCCTTGCTAAATTTCCTCAGGTATAAGATGCTTGTGCTGAAAGCAGGTAGGAACATGGTTGTTCTCAAAAAAACCTTTCAAGGCCTTGATGGTTCTTCCAGGCTTGTATTTCTCTCTTGAGCAACCAATGCCACGTTCTTCAGAGGCGCGAGCTGTCTCAGAATGAATATAATCAAATCTGGAACACCCAATCCATGACAAGGAGGGTTTATATCCTTTTAAATATGCGAGTTCTTGTTTGTGTTTTTTTTATGTGAGCGATTGCTGACTTTCAGACCTGCTTCCTCCAAGGGTTTGTTTTGGCTGTGCAGGGTCTTGGCCCCACGGGAGCAGGGAGTAGGGAGCATGTGGTGATTCATTTGCACAGCCAGAGGATTGACTGTCCCTGCACATATTAAAAGATGAATCATGCTTCACAAAAGCAATAAAAAATGCTTACTAAATGAATAATTGCCTGGCTACCTTCTTAGTCTATCCAACCCTTTGTTCTTCCCCTGGACTGCTGACCCTGTTACACCTGGCCAAGCTTCAGCGTCAGCTTTTTACACTGTTGGACGCCTTTGTCCTTCTAGTTTTTCTACATCTAGCTGATCTAATCTCAAAAGCCATTTTTCAGATTTGGAAAAGCCTTACAGCTATATGCACTACCCAGGTCATTAAGGAAAGCCTTCCCCTTTCTCTCCAGATAGAGTGTGTTGGATCATCTACACACCAGCGAGAAATAATGTGCTATAACGTATCTAGGAGCTATACTGATGGACTTGTTAGAAATGCCCTCACCAATGTATAGAAGGGAAAACAAGAAAGTTTGCTGGGACATTAACACTCAGCAGAGGAAAATTTCTTTTCTTGTGAGCCCCAAGGACCCTAACAGCCGCTCTGAAAAGCCCTGTGAGCTCCAAAGACTTGACATGAAGAAGGTTCGTTCTTCTAATGGCAGTGTGCTTCCCTGCCCCACTGCTCAGGAGGAGCTCGGGAAGGTCAGGCTGAACTGCCCTTCGGGTTCCCAGTTGCAAAGTGCCTCTGTATCAAGGGAAGTACCGGTTCTTCATTTTCTCCCCTGCTTTGCGATACTAATATTAAGTAGCAAATAGGGCATCCATTGTCATTTTGTCATCCCTACAGTCACCTCCATTAACTCTTGGGCTACTCTTTGGTAGTAAAGACTCTTGTCACGTTCTGTTGTTTTCTCTGTCCATGGGTGGGTATTTCTGTGGAGGCCTGTCCTGAACGAAAGGGCGCTTGCCAAGAGAAAAACAATTCCTCTGTTTGCCAGGGACAGACGAGAAGCATCTCTGCCCCCAGCAGCAGACGCACTGCTTGATGAGAACATCTCTTCAGCCCTGGCACGTGCCCTTCTCGTGGTCACAGGGCTGGGGAGTAGCAACTTGCCATCCGCAGTGTCGTGGCTCTTGTAGAATGAAAGTCAGCCCACTCCTGCCGGCTCTGCCAGGCTCGTAACTGCAGCGGCTGCAGTACCCAGCTCCTCTCAAACTACAGCGTTGACTTGCGTGGTGGCCAAAGGGACGAAGGAGCAAGATGGGCCTCTGCCATTTCAGGTGGGTGAAGAAAGGTCATTGCAGTTGGGCAGGTTTCCAGGCCAGGTTGATCTGGGAACAAACAGACCCACCTCTCCATGGTCATGCAAAAATGTACAGGATCTCACTTACCTTCTTGCTCTGTTTTGACAACACACCTTTGCTGTGGCCTATTTATCCCACTGACTCCCAAATTCACTGCTCCGTGCTGAGGTGTAGCAGTACCAGCCATGCCCACATAGATACATATGGACATCTACTCTGTAGAGCTCTAGACTAGGAACATTTTGCTTCATTTAAAGCCATTATCTTTGCTTGGTGACTCCCTGGGCTGCCTGTTTCTCTCCACTGAATATAAAGGAGGTGCTGGTGAGTTGTTGGGACAGAGTGTCTGCCTTGTAGGCACCAGGAGTGAGGTGAGGCGAGGAAATCCCATTCCCACCTCTCTCAGCCTTCTTTTAAAGTCCTAATTGTTCTAAGGAGCAAGAGGCTTGAGTCCTTCCCTTCTCCTATTAACCAGCCATCATGTGCAGCAAAACAAAACAAAAGAGCTTTTAATATATAGCTAGGCTGACTAGGCATTGTAAAATGTTGCACCATAAATATCTTAGATTAATAATTTGTTTATTTGCCACTTCACAATAGGCAGGGGGAGCGTTTATGAGGCTGCTAAGCAATGCTCATTGCAGCTAAATTTGGCATTTAAAACATGCTCATGCGACAGGCATCACAAAAACTTTGTGAGGAATGAAGACAATTTAAAATGTCTGAAGCACATGCAGAATAAATTGCAGCTGGCCTATTTGCCCTGCACATTAATTGCTGCTGCTAGCTTCTTTCTCTGGCATTTCCCACACTTCAGTTTTATTACTAAAGTTGTGTCATGTCCTGGTGCGTGTGCATGTTTAATTTGGGCTCCATCAATGAAATCTGAAGTTCATGCGAGCCAAGTTAAGCCACATCCTGAATGCTAGGGATCTCCTCCTGTCCCTGGCCCACCGCTGTGGTGCCTGTGTCCATGTGCTGTGGCTTGGACTCATCAGAAACCCTCCAGGAACAATCCCAGGGTGCTCTGACCCCTCCAGAAGTGACTGTTCTAACCACTTCTGGAGCTCTTTTGACCCAGAGTCACGGTGACTGTGAACTTTCTCCACCCTCTAAAACTAAAGTACATTTTGGATCGAGTCTCTTCGCGAAAGCACATGGGTTACAGTGTCATATGGAGATGAAACTCCTGTCCGCTACTGTCCCTGAAAGCTGCCTGTGCTCTGCAGGGCTGACATCCATGATGGGGCATCCCCGGCAGTGGAGGTGCCTGGTGTTTCACCGAGGACGGGGACTCGGAAGGGTGGAGATGGGAAGGCGGGAGCTCATTAGGGCCCAGCGCCGGCTGCCCTTATACCTGGGCTCGGTAACTACACACGTGCATCCGTGTAGATGTTTGTGCCAACCACATGTGTTGGAGAAACGCTGCATGGAGAAGGTCATGTGTAAATGAAGTTTCACCTAAGGGGTCTCATTGTTTTCAGACACACCAGTGAGAGGGGAATTTGTGCCCTTCCCTGGGGCAGGGAGTCATTAAGGGGCTGGGCAGATGCATGAGGCTCTGGGGGACGCTTGCGTCCCAGGGAAGGCAAGCTCTCCTTATTGCAGTTGAGCAAAACAGCAGGCCATCTCCTGGGCAGCCGGAA
>NW_009230308.1:70932-73483 GCF_000690835.1 Fulmarus glacialis
GATAAAATTTATCAGGTCCCCTGGAAGGCTTCAAAGGTGGGCTGTGGGTGTACATGGAGGGTGCTCCTTCTCGCCGGTGAGGTGTGCCGTGGGGTCAGCTGGCAGGGGTGGCTCGAGGCACAGGGTAGCCGTGTGGCCAGGAGCGAGGGCGATGGTTCTCATGCCACCCTAGAGATGCTAGATGCAAGTATTTTTCTATTTAATTTCTCCCTGGCTTTTACAAACACTTGTGATGGTGGTGCTTGTTTCACAGGGTCTGAGTAAATAAGTGCTGCTATTGACATTTTACCTTCACCTGGCTTGTGTAAGCCAAGTGTGATTTAAGGCACCTGTGTAACTCTGTTGCTGTTCTCTCTCAGGAGCTAGGCAAGCCTGTGAGCAGGGCACTGGGGCATAAACCCCAGTGCAACACCTTCCCAGTGCCCCATGCTGGGGCCAGGAGTAATGGAAAGATTCTGCCGGTCGGGGCAGAGCTCACTGTGGGCTTGGGAGAGGCCATCAGCAAAGCCAAGGAAACTGAACAGGAGGAGTTCAATTCCTCCCAGAACAGCTCCCTGGAAGAGCTGTACATGTGATGGTGAGTGTGAGCTGCCGTGTCTGTGCCTGTGGAGAGCAGAGGTAGGTGCGAGCTGCCCTGGGACGTGGCAGGTGGGTGCACCTGGAGGAGCCCTGGCCTGGGGCTGGATGGGCAGCACTCAAATTAACCAAAGGCATGGAAATCTGTGGGGGGACACATCCCAGACCTTTGAGTCATGCGGGACCTATCATTGTCTTGTGCTTTGTTCTTACACGGCTGTTGGGGTTTGAGACATTTCCCTGTTGTTTATGACTGCTCAATAATGCTCATTTCTGTCGGGGGAAAACAGGACTCCTTATTCTCTCAGGAAAGACAAATGGCCCCATCCAGGTTGTACAGCAAGTTAATATTTCATTTAAAATTCGTGTGTACATTTGTTTGTGAAGTGAAGCGAACACATCTTAGAACCTTGTCAAGACTGTCATCTGGGTCTCCCTTGACATGCAGACCCGTACTTTGCTCCTGCAACCAGTGACCCTGTTTCCAACATCCCCTGTCCTCCCTCATCTCCTCCCCACACCTCCACGTGGGGAACATTTTCACCTTTGTTTCTCCCTGGTTGTTTAAAATACCACATGCAGCATGCCAGGATTGACCCTGGGGCTCATCACTGGTGCTGCAAACCTGGGGCCATGGATGTGTCGCTGTGGGAGAAGACCCTCAATTTGCAAATGCAGCTCCTGCCCCAGGAGAGCCGGGCTGGGGAGGCGGCCGGAGAGGGATGCAGAAGTCCGGGGACATTGCCTGCTGCTGGGTATGAGGCTGTGCAGAAAGGCAGCCGGCGTATTTGCTGCTTCCCAGCTAAACTTGTTTGGATAGATACGGGCTGCATTTCTAAATGGGCAGTTTTTATCCACTTTTTAACGCTAAACTCAGGCCCAGGGTGAAGCTGTGGTAGAAATTCCCATGGGAATTAGTGCAGAGCCAGATTGGGAGAGTCTTAAAGCTCCTTTCACTGTTTTCCAGAGCAGCACTGGAATAGGATGGTCTGTCAGCCTTAAACTGGAATTTCCTGTAATTTGTCAGTTTTCACAATTCTACAATTATTAAAATGAGAATTTTCTCTTTTTTTTTTTTTTTTTTTCCTTTGCATTTGCTGGATGTCATGAATCAGAAAGTGGCTGGAACAGTTATCTTGCTCCAATGTAATTTGATTCTCTCTCCCCCCCTCTTAGTATTTGATGAGAAACCTTTGTATTTTCATGCTTTAATACAATCTGGCACATAATTACAAATGACTCATAGATAATCTTGGTCATAGAGCTCTCTGAAATTAGATGATAATATAGCCTGGAATTTCTGTAGAAAGAACAGGGAAAAGACAATTATAATTATTCTAATCAAGATATCCTTTTCTTTGCCTGGGGTATTGCTCTGTGAACTGCCAGAGGCCTGAAAGTGTTTAGACCATTTCTGCCGCTCACTGTTTCCCAGGCAAACACTACTGATCACCGCGCACCTTCATCCCTGTGAAATTCCCGTGAGCGCTCCTGACAAGAGAGAAGATGAAAGGCACGGGGGCAGAACGGCAGAGCTGCGGCTGGCGGGGCGTGAGCAGAGCAGCCACCGAAAAGCGACGGGTCCGGGAGCTTTGTGCAAACCCCCGGGGCTTCCCGCCGGGAGGGACCGAATCCTGCGCAGCAGCATAAGGACGTTTTGTGACACCCACCACCGACTCCCACACCGCAGATGGAGGCGTTGCAGCTGGCAGAAAGGAGGGCTGGATGCTGCCGTTCACGTCACTGGATCTTGTGCGTCTTCCCTTCCTCGGCTTTGAGGCCGGTTTAGGTGCTTCCAGTCAAGTGGTGGGCTGCAGGGAGCTGGGCTGAGGGACAGTGCCACCTCGCACGACAGAAATCGCGTCCCTGTCCTCGCTGTCAGAGCCCGTCCGTGGGGCCCATTCACAGAAGGGATGTCTGGCCCACAGGACGTTGAGCAGGAGAGAGGTCACCATGAGGTATGGCCCCAAGGGGA
>NW_009230308.1:73511-76060 GCF_000690835.1 Fulmarus glacialis
GGTGCGTGTGGCTACTACACCTTGTGTCCTGATCACTCCTATAGCGCGGATGAAAACGCAAGCAGATTGGTAGGAAAATAGAGCATTTACCTTAGGAGAGAGTTGTAAGAGTGTGGCTTGTCTCACCCAGCAAAGGCAAAAAGGGGATCTGAGTTCAATCTATAAATACTTCAAAGGGGCAAGCACCACGGAAAGGAAAAAGCAAAGAAAACAAGGTTGCATGAGAATAAATAAGAATAAATTAACCATGAAGGAATCTAGGCTGAAAACTAGAAGGTTGGTTGCTATTCTGGGGAGTCTCTCCTGGGCTTATGTCCTGTTTATTTGGGAAAGGGAGATAAAGGCTGCTCCCTTCATCCTGGAGGATGAGTCAGAAATGTAATGACCGACCAGGTCCACGCCAACATTGCTTGATCATCCTGCTGCTGACTGCTTCTGGCAGCAGCATAAAATTAACATGCTTATGAATGATCCCGAGCCCTGCACCCCCTGATGGACAGCACCCTCCTTCCCCTCCCACTGCCTGGGCTGCCTGGGGCGATGCCTGGGATAGGGTCAAGCACTGGTGATGCAAAACCTCTCCTGGTTAGAAACCAAGAGATGTTAGGCCAATAGAAAAGTCAATTAAACTGGACAGAAAAATGTCACGGGAAAAGGGATGGGATTGCACTGATTTGCATGATCACTTTTGGCATTTAATTGAATAAAATATAGTTTTCAATCTGTGGTGGGTGCAGGTTTCTCAGCCAGCTGCCATCGCATGCAGCAGCATGTCTGGACTCCACAGGACCCGGTGCACCAGGCGAGTGGGACCTGAGATGGCTCCAGCACTCTGGGAGATAAAGGTTTCTGGCACACAGATCCCTTGCAGCAACCCTCCCGCAAGTGAGCTTTATCTTGGTTGCCTGCCCGATGGAGGGGCGAGGGCTGGCGAGGTGACCTGTGAATGCAATGAGCACGGCTCCCTCCCCTCAGCGGTGGGTGCCAAGTGCTGCTTGCACAGATGAAGCTATGTGTTAACAGCTGAAATCTCACCTCAGGTTTTTTTTCCCTCCACCTTTATAGCTCCTGGCTTTTCCCCTGCCAGCTGTTTTCCCACTTCCTACCACTTCCTAGCACACATCACATTGCAGGGTCACACCAGTCATTTGGTGAATGGACCCACTGACAGGGGCAGTGGGCAAAAGTCTCCTTAAAAAGAACTTAATCAATTTTGCATTTCTTTCTTTTTTACGTAAAAACTCTCCCTTGCTTCCCCAGCTACGGTGGCTTTTCCACTGTGGAGCGTGCTGGGATGCCATGTTAGCAAACTAAGCCAAGGTGGGATGCTGCGGCTGGGCGCAGATAGAAGTCAGGAGTGCTAATGTGCTACAAAAGCCACTCTGAGGCCGGGGAAGGTGATAACATTTAGTTAATTCTGTTTGCCAAGCCACCATCCAGTTTTCAGATGTGTCCCCAGCTTCGGTTCAAACCCTGCAGGCAGCTACACCCCGGCCAGCGCCCTCCCTCCCCGCGCTGCTGCAGGCTCTGCGACGGATGACTGTAAAGGGGGTTTGCTGCAATGAGTGAAAACAGGAGTTTCCCAAATTGCATTAAGGGCCTCCATCCAAAATGGGGTTATCTGTCTTTCCCAGGAGCTCACGTCTGCATGTTCTTGGGGATGAGCGCTCCCATCCCCAGTCTTGATGCGTTGGGGTAGCATCTTCCTGCTGTGCCTGCTCCATTCGTGCTTGCAGAACAGTTAAGCATGAATGGTAGAGTGTGTTGCTGCAGGATTATGCAGGCAGCGCTGTTATCCTGATGGAGCTCATCCCTTCACCCCCCAGGAAAGCAGCCAGCAGAGGCTCAGATGGCTGGGGGAGGCATTTTATCCTTATTTTGTGATGATGCTGTGCTGCCAGCGAGTGGGATGTGCTGGCCTCAGGCCGGGCCGGCACAGAGGCTAAAGGAAGAAAAACAGAGTCAGGTTTCATGTTTCCCCCCTGTATTTATTAACAGCACACGCGGGGCAGGCTGCGAGGACGAGGGGGTAATCGGCTCCAATATATGAACGAGCCGCGGCTCCGGAGCTGTGAATGAGCTGCGCTCCCCGCAGGACACTGCTCTGCCGTGGGGCGGTTTGTAGCACACTTGAGAGCATGGCAGAGGCAGGGTGCTGGCAGGACTGCCGGGCAATGCTGCCCCATACACGATGCAAAATAAACACCTTCTCCATCCACGGTGCAAAATAAACACTTTCTTGTAGGAGGAGCAAAATACAACAGGGCTGGGGGACTCCCTGGGGCTGTAGGTCCGAGTTCCCACCCTGTGGCCCCACAAAGCTCAAGGAGTTGGGTTTTTTTTGGTGCAATTTTCCACAGAAGCAGGCAAGAGTGCCCTGTTCCTCATTGCCCAAGCCCTAGACAGCAGTATAGCAGGGGTGCTGCTGGTGCCACATCTGTTTTTTGAGCATAGGGTGTGCGTGGAGGGGTGCTGACCCTGTGCTGTGGGGAGGAGCAGGACGGGCGAAGCTGGACACCTTGGTCTCTGTCTTACCCCCCTGGACTTCG
>NW_009230308.1:76081-120101 GCF_000690835.1 Fulmarus glacialis
CTGGTGGTTCCTGCTTTCAGGGAGATGACGGACTTTTTTTACGTGCCTGCAAACCCTCAGCGATAGCACGAACAAACGGCTTTGCTGGAAAGCGGCTTGCGAGAGGAGGGCCTGCTCTGCCAGGAGTTTCTCAGGGCTGCCCTGCTCCCCAAAGCCTGTCAGAGTTGGGTTTTTAAGATGCTATAGAAGTAGCAGGAGACTAAGGTCTCTGATAGATGCAAAAATAGCAAGATCAGAGAGAAATGAGATCGGGTTCAGAGCAGCTGCTGGGAAACAGAGTCTTTGCAATAAACTGAAAGGCTCTTAGCACTCGCTGTTTGTGCACTACAATGAAAACACCTCTAGTACAGTAGGTTTATTTTAACTACAGAGGACAGAACCTGTCAAATGAATGCACAGCCCCTGATTTGATCTAGTTCATTTTCATGCGTGTGTTTTTTCTGCTGTTTGGCAGCTATTGTAGGCTGATTTACTTGTGCTGTTTGGAAGGTGGGCTTTATGGGAAGCCACCGCCTCTGATCCCCCTGCGGAGCTGCATTATCTGTGAGCTCAGACAGGACGGAAGAATAAGCAGGGCGATGATGGATGTTTAGATTTGCCAGCTGAACCAAAACACTGAAGGGGAAAAAAACCGCAGTTCTAAACATTTTGCTCAATCTAAATCCAGATATCTTATTTCACTTCAGATAAACTGTATTTTGTAATATTTATCTGCCCCTCCCCTATAAATGTAAGTTATAGCTAACGTACATTTGCTCTAACATTTGCAGTAAGGGGCTGTATGTAAACTTTTGAAACACTGCTTCAAAAAGAAAAGTTAATTTAAAAAAAAAAAAAAAATCACAATCAAACAGCCCATCAGACAATCCTTTGGGCTCCCTTTTGCTTTAACCAGTCTGACATGGATCCGTGAGTTCTTCAGGTCCATCTGAATCTGCATTTTCAATTGCGTAAGCTCTGAACAAAGAGGTTTCCTCGCTGTGTTGGAGAAAGCTGCTCTGCTTCCTCTGCCCCAGCACATCACCTGCCCCTGCTCCTCTCCTGCCTTTTGTTCTCAGCTGGGAAGTGTTCGCATCGCTCCTTTGGTCCAGCGGCAATTTCAGAGCGTAAAATAAGAAAGTGCCGCTCTGTATTGATGCACTTGGTGTTTTCAGGGGTGCAGCCGGGGCCTTATGGTGCTCCCTGCTCCTGGTTGTGCTCTTGTCTCCGCAGGGATAGTTTCTGCCTGTCCTCCTGCTGATTTCTGAAGGAGAAAATTAATAGGCATGAAGCCAACAGCTTTACAGAGGTGGGACTTCGTGATAGAAAAGGACTTTGGCGGTGCTGTAAAAGGAAAATTATTTCTATACAATTTAACAAGAATGAATGTCTCTTGAAGATTAAAAAAGAAAAAAAAAAGAACCACCACCTCAGGAACAAAAAAGAAAATGCGTTCGCTTTTAGCACCACGGTGGTTGTACTGCTTGGTAGTGGACCCTGGAGACTGATGTCTTCTTTGCCCAGGCAGCAAGGACAGCAGGGCTAGAAGCAACTCAGATCTTCACTGGTGGAGCGATCTTGGCAGGAACAAGGCTAGCAGGGCTTCTGTAGATGTGGCCGAGGTAGGTGTAAGGCCCACTTGAACCCGGAGTGGTTGTCCTGTACTTGTGTGGTTTGGTTTGAGATGCTTTCTAGAGCACTCACTGCCACAGAGGTGTGGAAAAAATGGTGGAAAAGAGGGGTAGGCGGTCTTCTGGTTCCTCTTCGTCTGAAGGCAGCACCAGCTCTTCTTCAGATGCCCCAAGAAACCTTGTCCCTTGTCCCTCTTTCCTCTGTGGCACCTCAGAAAAATGTACAGAGATGTGCATCTGCTCAACTCACCAACAGGCCTTGGCACAGATTTGGGGGTGAACTTCAGAAGCTTGTTGTTAGGGAAAAAGTTTTGCAATGCTGTGGATCCAACTCCATAACGTGCAGCGGGCAAATCTTGCTCAGCCCTTCTGACCTTATCCTCAGATTCCTATAATTAATCAGCTTTTCCTATGAAAAGCCTACCCAGAACGTTGCAAGCCAGGAACAAGAAAGTGATTGCTCATAGATATGTATCTAAATTGCTGAACTGGTACCAACCAAATAACAAATATGATTTTGACAAATGTTCCTACCGCACATAGAAGCTACAATGCTTTGAGGAGCAGAATAACTCAGCCAGCAGGTACCCGACTGCAGAATTAATGTTTGGCTCTTGATTCCGTATTTATTTTGAGGCGTCACCTTCATTTTACTTTCCCCTGTACCTGCCTGCACGGGATGGTTAGGTACAGAGGGCTTGACTCTCACTCAGGGCACAAAACCACAATGGACCCTTCAGCATTGCCCACGGACCTCGGGAAGAACCACAGTGGCACACGGTCCTTGGACCCCAGGACCAGCTGCTGAGGGACAAATTTCAGAGGGAAAAGATCATGGCTGGGCAGATACAGTATGTTCACAGACAGGGAAAGATTTTCTTTTAAATTTGATTTATGGTAAGTGGAGAAAGGGCGGGACTTCCCAAAGCAGCTAAGGGAATTAGGTGCCTAATTCCCATTGATTTCCCTCTGACAGAGATTAATGTACTGTTTTCCACTTTGTGATGTGCCCAGATGCTTTGGCAGGGGAGGATAATATATCAATCAGTGAGTAATATGTCTGCTTGCTAACTTCAATGAACGGTAAAAGGGTATTTTACATTAGGCTCTGAATCAGGCTTTTGGCTGCTTATCATATTTTGTGTTGTGTTGTTTGTTGGGGTTGTTTTTTTTTTTTTTGGCGATTGCAGGATGTGTTTGCAGGGGTTTATGGGATACTGCACCAACAGTGGGTAAGGCTGGGCCGTGGAGTGGGGTTTTTTCATGGGGTGAGGCAGCAGCAGGTTTTAGAGAGACAAAAACTCTGGTTCTTTTTCATTTCCCCAAATTCACAGGCAAAGGCAGGAAGAATAATTTGACTAAATGGCATTTTCCAACCACCTTAGGCGTTTTGCTGAGGCTGCATTTGCATGACAGAGCTTTTTATTTTCCACCTTCTGATACTCAGCAGGAGAGGGACATTATTGTCACTAGAATATTCCCGATTCAGTGAAATTTGAGTGGGCTAATTAAATAATGTAAAAACCTTGCCAAAGCCCAACAGTTTTGTGTGAAAGGAAACGGCACGGCATCCCCTCTCTTTATTTAAATAGGAGGAGAGGAAATATGTGAGTCTAATGAACTCTACAAGTTCCTGTGGCTTATTCTGAGCAAAGCAACCTTTAGCACTATTTGCATTATTAATATCCCAGATGGGCAAACTGGCTGACACTTGACACCAGATAAAAATCACATGGAAAAACTTTATTAACTTTTTCCTGCTGTCTTCTTGGGATTTCTCCTCAATCTTGGGGAGTGAATACTGCTCCTTGGAAATGTGCTGGAAATGGTGAGCGCTTTCTGTCTGTATTAATTTCATATTCTGTTTATTTAAGGACTGGAAGTTTCGGTCTTGGAAGTCAATACCAGGCTCCCATTCATGACAGTTGACTTTGGATGAGGCACGCGTTGCTCCAGGTCTTTTTAGAGAATTTCCATCTTGGCAGAAGGAAGCAGCCAGGTCTCCGTTCCCACCAAAGCACCATACTTTTTTGTTTTTAGGAGATTTCAAAGTGTTTGCACGCTCCTCAGTGTCTCTACTACATCTGCAAACCCTTCTTGCTCATCTGCTGTCGCTGTGGGACCGACGGTCTAACCAGGGTCCCTGGGGGCTCACATCTAGATGTGACAGAAACATGGACATGTCAGGGACAGATCACCATGCCCTCCTCTGCCCCAGTGATGGCTGAGGGTTTTTCTGAGTCCCTGAATACCGAATCCCTGAAATGATCCAGGTTAAAAATACCCTTCTTTGATACGTGCCCTTTTCACCGCAAGCTAAACCCAGAATTATTTCAGTGGTCCCGTTTGCAACCGGGGCTGTGGAGACAGCTGGGGAGGAGGAACTTTGGAAACTGGATTTGCCACCAAAGCTGGGGGCTCCTGAATCTTCACCCCCTACAGCTGTAGCAGAGATGCCTCCTCAGTAGAGCAGGCCCAGGCGGCCTGAAACACACTTTGCCCAGGGGCTACAGTTCAGTCTGTGACCTGAGGATGCTGCTATTCCCCTCGCCCATCCTTCATCTACCCAAGTGACCGATAACGCAGGGATTCGGGCAACATTTCTGGTGTACGGTACCCCACGAAGTACAGACTTGTGTGGAACATCTAGGAACACTGTGTTCCAGGCAGGAACTATATGAGAAACCTCAAGCAAAAACTTGCAGATAGCTATCAGGAATCCCAGGCTTTCCAGGAGGGAAGCTGTGGGAGGATCCCACCCCCTGGTGTGTCAGGTAAACCTATGGAGAAATGTGTCTTGCTCTCCAGAGCTTTTGATTAGGAGCCTGACAGGTTAGATTTGCACTGGGAAGATGTCTCATGGTTTGGTGGTTTGTTTTTTTTCCTGTATAACATCTGAGATGTGGTGAGAAGAAATGCTTAAATAGTTTTGTGCCCAGATTGCTGTTACAAGTGAGCGCCTAAGGCTAAATGTTTCTGAATGATTTCACTGTCCGGTCAGGACTGTTGATTCTGCTCCATCAGGTGCTGGCAGCTTGCTGGATGTGTTAAGAATTGCTGGGCCTTTAAAAGGCCTTTAATACGCAGTCTGCCCTTGCCAGTGCTCTGAGAAACTTTGTAAGGTCCCCAAAAGGTCAGACAGACCTTGGAAATGTCCCAAAATATTTGTCCTAAAATGTTTGCTGGAATAAGTGCTGCTCTTCTGGTTTCGCTGTCCTGTGCAAGAAGGCACCGCACCCGCCTGCCAGCCCCTCCGAGGTCCTCAGCTGCAAAGTGTGTAATTGCTTTTAAACAAGTGAATAATATTGTTAAAGCCAACGCGGCCATTCACAGGCCTGACATTTGGTTTGGTTTACGCTCTGCTTTCAGTTAGGGTTTGATGTTTTATCTGCTTCCCTTTGTACTTCTGCAAACTCATCCCTGCTCCTGTGTCTGCTCCAAGCCCCTGTCCTCAGTGTGGCGGTCCCCCCGGCCAGCTGCAGGTCCCTCCTGCGTCACTCCCTCGCTCCGGCCCGGTCCCCCCCGCCTGCCTTGCTGCAGACGTGTGTTGTGGGGAAGAGCATTACCCCTGTTGTTCCCCAGCTCCAGTCAGTGGCCAGAGAATGGATGATACTGCAAACGCCAGCAGGCGGGAGGCGATGAACTGAAGAGAAGCGTTATTAAAACTGCAGGTTGAGCTGTGCATAAAAGTTTGCTGCAGTCCTGCTTCTAGCCTCCTCCCGAAACGGGCAACAGCTCTGTGGATTGTGTGCAAACGCACGCCAGATGATTCGCAGTCCTTGTCGTCACCTGGGTGCCCACCAGGGAATTCAGAAGGACTCTTTCTGCTCTGTGGCTGTGCCGGGAGTGGTGTGAAACCACACTGGTATTTCCTCTACCTAAAAGGCTGGTCTGCTTGTGTGGTGGCTCAAAGACCTCCTGAGACGCAGCTCTGCTGTGCCTCTTCCTTTCTTCTGGGGAGGAAGAACAGCATGCGGCCCGCGCCGTGTCTGCCCGGGATTGTGCTCGTCACGCGTGTGCCTTGCTGTCTCTAGCCCAGCTGAAATCTGCCCGAGCTGAAATCTGCAGACCTCGAGAGCCCCTGGTGCTTCTGCGGGATGTGAGCCAGTGCGGTGGGGTGGGGAGGGGAGGGGGAGAGGCCCCCGCGGTGGGCTGCACGGGGGTGCGTGTCCCCAGGCGAGCGCAGAGCAGCGGCCGCTTGTGTGCCGAGGATGGCTGCCAGCCTCGGAGCGGGGCGCGTGAGCCAGCTGTGTGCATTTCGTGCTCGAAGGATGAGACTTCACAGGGCTGAGCCTGGCTCTTGGGCACCGCCAAATCGTGCCAAGGCACGTGGTTATGCTGGGTTATGCTGGAGACCACCTCTGGAGATGAGCTCCTGTGGTCATGAGCGAGAGATGTCATGTTGAGGAGGAGTCATGAAGTATCCCTCCATAGGTTACAGATGCTCCTTGGCATCCTGTAGCACCCAAGACTTTTTTTTTTTTAAAAAAAAAAAGGCCAAATGCAGCAGGAAAGGTGCAGAGGGGGCTGAGAAGATCAGCAATGCCTAAGTCCCTGCAATAACCATTTCTTGCATAACCCCCCGGGAAGCTGCCCATGCTCCCGCGCTACAGAGCGGGCAAGAAAGTCCTTGCAGTCCCTGCCAGTCTGACCACTTGACTCTGGTGACAGGTTTAACTCCAACACACTTGAAGGCTGAAGGAAAACTTTGTGTCCTAAAGCCACCTTCTCTGCTGGGACAGTTCCCGTCCTCCCATTTTATGTGCTTTCTGCTTTTTATTTTTATCTGGTGCACAGGTTTGCTGAGCCAGAGTGCCCTCAGTCACTCCTAATTAGCTGCTTCCCCAATCATGTCTGGATAAATAGCAGTGTAACATATGCCCCAAATGGCAGAAGAACTGAAAAACTTCAGTGACTAATCACTGCAAAAGGGTGCATCACAGCCACCAGAGCCATTTCTGCTAAGCTCAGGCTAAAAATCCCAGGGCAGATGCTATTTATGTTGTACAGCACTTCAGAGGCAGCACTGCAAGAAGGCAGATAGACAGAAATGAAGGTCAGTCCAGGCCTTTTAAACACTACATTACTTAAATGGCTTTTCCTGCCTCAGCTGTCTTGCTCTGAGATTAGCCCGACTCCAAAAGAGGAGGGTTTTTTTCCCTGCCGCAGTAAATCACATGCATATTTCTGTGCTGGTTCTGAGGCTGGAAGATACAGAGCAGCGATCCTATACATTTGCAAACAATTGCTCAAACTGAATGCCTGGCTGGGAGATCCCTTCTAAAATAGTTAACAATTACAACATATCCCCAAATTGCATCAAACCTTTGATCTGCTTGGTGTTTAAAAAACCCAGCAGCTCATTTTCTAAATTGCTGTCAAGTCTTTAATTTTTTAGATACGTAAAGCTGACATGTGAACACACCCATGTCTATAGCATAACCTTGGCTTCTCTGAATTTATGAGAAGCTTGGCAAAATTTGAATGATTGAGTTATTAAAATAACTTTCGATGTAATTAACATGCATTGCCTTTCCAGGTACCGGGGAAATTGGATAATTGAAGTTCAGATGATGGAGGTTGCACGGCTCTTTGTAAAAGCACAGAGTGTCCACTGTACCTCTTTGAAGAGACCTCATTAAAATCAGTAGAGCAGCATACTAAAACACTGTGTAGCTTCTGTTTTGGAAATACTTCTGCTCTTCTGTTGTCATTTTTTTCTGATAGACTGGCTGGAAAACTTGTCGGGTGCTCCTGAATGAGGGTTGGGTCTTGGAAGATGCTGCATTCAGGGAGCTCCGGAGCTGCTGCAATGACTGTCTCGAGTGTTTGCGCCTTCTGACACTTCGCAGGGGCAAAGGCCAGGCTCCGCGTTTTCAAAGCAAGTGTAAATCCAGATTTAGCATCCTATGGGTTACAGATTTAATCCAGTGTAACAGAGAGCAGCATGTGGCCCATACTTCAGAGCTATCAGTGGTTCTCGAGTAATAAAGCAGCGGCGCAGACCTGAATGCCTCAGAAACCATCTTTTCCCGACTGTGACCCCACCCTGACAACTGAAATGCCCCTGCCGTGGGTTAAAATTGCACTTACCAACATAGAAGTTAACTCAGCACTTTCGTAGCATTTGTAATTTGAGTGGCTTGTAAAGGCCCCTGTGTACCAAAAGGAGTATGTCCTTGGCCTATTGCTATTTAGGTGGACTGCCAGATTATAAGATTAGTTATTTTTTCCTGTGTTGCCTTGAAGACCTGTAAAACAGCGCGGCTGCCCTGCGAGCCATCTCTCCGTTGGCTGAGCGGGCACCCGACGCCCTTTGTTCCAGGCTCTCAGCAACCTCAAGAAAATATCGGCTGCGTTTGTTCCACACTTTGTAGCTTTTATTTGGAAACAAAATTTCTGAGGCTTTTAAAGACATTTGAGACACTTGCCTGTGCCCAGGTTCCATATCCTGAGAGGAGCTGGGCAAGGCAGGAGGTACCGGTGCTCCCTTTCACCAGGTATCAGAAGAGTGAAAGATCTTTTTTGGGTCATAACAAAATAGGCTGTCCATTGAACACAAGGGAACGGTGCAAATCCTGTATTTCTTTTTTTGTTCATTGACCAAACTGAAAAGGAAGCTCAAGTTAGGCTCAAACTAGATTTTTAAAAGTATTTTTGCAAGGTGAAAAATTAAGCAAAATATTTTGTTTTAGCAAGAACATAAAGTCTAACTGCTTGGATACTTAACTTTGTTATTTTTTTCATTATGAAGTTTGAAACAAAGCCATGTATTTCATGCCTGAATTTCCAAGAATTCCACTCCCCTCATTTTTTTTTTATTTGGAACATACCCAAGAATTTCAGTCCAAGCTAATAAAATCTGACCATCTTGAAAACCTCAATTTTTAGTAAATTCTTGTTTCACCCTAACATTTCTGGCTGGTTTTCCTACATGGAGCACCCAGTCTGATGCCCCCAAGTCTTGCCTCTGGCACCATACCCCATGTGAAAGCTCTGGATGAACTGACATTTGTGTCGTCAAGCGTGACTTTGGCTTGAAGAGCAGTGGGTCCTTCAGGATGGTCTCCAGTGACAACTTAGGGCAGCCTCCCAGAGATCGGGAGTTTTCTGAGCAACAGAAGGACTAAAAAATGTTGGGCGGGGCAAACTTTTAGGCTCTGATCTACATAACCATCATAGTGAAAAGTCTGTGTGTTGCATGGCATCCAAGCTGTAGCGGGGCATCTTATTTTGCTAGCGGAGTGTAATATCAGATACAACTTAAAATAAAAAATAAAAATAAAAGAGCTTAAGCCCTGGCTCAGAAAACAGTTATGAAGTTGTTTCAACTCAGCCCTAGCTAGGACAGCACTTAAATGTGTTCCCAGCCTTAAGCATGTACTTAAACTCACTTAAACTGGACCTAAGCATGCCCTTGAAAATGCTTATGTGCTTTCCAGAGCTCAGTTCACTGAGTCCAAAAGATCCCTGTGGAAGCTGTTGCCTCCTTGGGTAAAGAAATTGAGCCTAGTGCACGGTTTCCAGAAATGTAAAAACTATAACTAAATAAACTGGCAATAATTGGATTTATCTCATCTAAATATTCTTTGGTGTGAAATCTCCTGTCTTTACATGGGTGAAAGGATTTCTTTCATCTTTGCGTAAAAACCAGGAAGTTAAAAAAGTGAGAAGGTATAAACATATCCTTCAGCTGCAAGTGTTGTACTGAATTGGCAATTCTTCAACGGCTGAAGTGAAAAGATGTTGAATATTACTATATTGTAGTGTACACATTAGCAGAATATTATGCAAAAACAATGGTCACTGTTTTCCATTAAATAGAGGTATATATGCATTTAAATAGGCACATCATGACTTGGGTTTATTGCACCAATATTTTATTTATTTATCTCAAGCTTATTTTTACTGCTGACAAATATTTTCTGTGTAGTTTGAAATTCAGAAGAAATAGTCACAAACAGTCATTAATGTTTAAAGTCACAGATTATTATTTAGTGTAGTGCTAGTTATATTATACATTATGCATTAAATACTTTTCAGTGGTACACTCCATAAATACAAATTGAGGCAAACCAATCCCTCAGTGGGAACAGACTTGCCAAATAACTATTTTCTTTTTACTTTCAATCTGACATACAAATGAAGGTCTTTTGGATTTCAAAGCTGGTGCTGTTTTTTCCCCCTCTGCTCTATTTTCAGTGTGGATTCCCAGGGCTACGGGGACTTGTTAAGGAAAGATCAAACACAATATATATATGTATTAATGCATGAAACATATATTTACCTCACAGGGGCATTGAGAATTAATTAGCTGCTGATTAGAAAGCAGTGGAAAATGAAAACCACTATCTAAGCACTCAGTACTATTTTTCCTTTGAATCCGCAGCTGAAAATGAAGCCGGTCAGAGACGGTGCGGTGGGAGCTGTCTGCCCTGCTCAGGGTCTGGGCTAAGCCGGGGTGCAGCCTCCGCGCAGCCTGGCAGCAGCAGGGTTGCCTGCACGGGCGTGCTCTGTACAGTTTATCTGGGTGAATTTGTAGAGTAGCTTGCTTAGACTACTTAGGAATGAATGCTTTCAATGAAGTCGGTCCGTGCCTTGAGCGTCTGGCTGTGTCACAGGTGTCCCCAGATGAGCTTGGCAGTGGAGAGGCTTCTCCATGTTAGGTCCATGGGGTCGTTTGGTTTGGCTGAGGATGGGAACAGCCTCTCCGAGTCAGGACCAGGGACCCCGCAGGCTGCTGGCGTGCCCCGATCCTGGCCATGCAGGTGCTGTGGGAAGAGGGTAAGAGCAGAGCAAATACGGGATAATGGTTCCCCTCAACAACCCCCAGCCCCTAGCAGTGTTCGGCTCAGGGACATCCCAAACCTGATGTGGTGTCTGTATGCTTAACCATCCCCAGAAGATTTATTTTCTGTCGATGGGCTTATTCTTTCCTTGAAGCTGGGTAAACCCTCAGCACCCCCAGGTCAATGCTGCAAGGACCTTCGAGAGGGTTTTTGGAGAAAACCCTCTTTTTCTTTTGTTTTTAACCTGCCACCCACTAGTTTGATGCCACCTCATTCTTGTGCTCTGGACATCATTCCCTGCTCACCCTCTCCGTATTACTCCTGAGTTTATAGACCTTTATCACATCTCCCCCTCTCCCAGCATGAGAAGCAAGTCAAAACCTGTTTAGCTGTTTCTTGTGGGGGTTAATTTTCCTGAACCCTCCTCTAAGGACAAGGCCCATTGAGCCAGTGCCAATGCAGGATGGAGATCTTGGTAAAAATGAAGTTACAAACCGTGAGTTTTTCTGCAACGCCTCTGGGAAGAGGCGAGCTCTCATCTCGCTTGGAGGGGAAGGGGAGGCACCAGCAGATGGGCTTAGAAAGGAGATTTTCGTAGCTAGCTCGGTGGGCTGAATTACTGCTCCTGTGTGAATTTTTGTTTCTGAATGCTGTGGCAGGTATTAGTATATTGGGATTGTAATTAGGAGGCAGGCCAACCAGGGGCTTTATGTAAATGTCTTTTGTCATTTAAATCTTCTACATATAGTCAAAGCAAGCTCCGGAGCTGTCTGCGCTGGCTGTCCAGCTCATGTCTAACCCCAGTGAAACCCATTTAAATCATGGAGACTGAGTTGGGTCTCCCAGCTGTCACAGCCCCCTGCTAAAACAGGGGAGGAGAAAAAGCCTCTCTCCCACCTCTGGGATTGAGTTCAGTGAATGTGATTTGGGTTTTTGTATGGGTTGGAGGACGGGGGCACGATGGGTGGGGGGTCACGGATGGCCAGTGCAGCCCCCGCGCTCGCAGGCAGCATGTCTCAGACCATCTCTGGAGAGCACAGAATGCTGCAAAAGCTGAAAAAATTCAACGAAATGAAGCAAAACACTCAAAGAAAGAAAAAGAATAGATTGTGATGGTTTTGTGGGATTAGAAACACACTTTTTAGGCTTTAAGGTTAACCCTTTAATTCACTGCCAGTGCCCTCAGACATTGTACTTGGATGTGAATTGAAAGCAGGGCTTTGAGAAACACGGCATGAGGGGATGCCTTGTGGCCCCTTCCTGCCCATAAGACTTCCGCTGAAATGCAGGGATGTTGCCATCAGCCCTCGGACCAGCTGTAGCTGACCACGGTTTTCAGCCCTTGCAGAAGCAGCCGTGCACTGCAGCGGTGGCTAGCCCCGGCCACAGCCTGGTTTCTTCTTGCCCGTGTGCTGAAAGCACAACACACTAAAAAGAAATTTTACAGAGCTGAGTTGAGACGTGCTCTGAACTCCACCGGAGTTCCTGGACACGACATTTTTCCCTTCCCTTGGGGACATATAAAAGTATCCATCGGCTCCCACCGCGTGGGCTGAGGATCGCCGTGGAGAGCGTGTACGTATGTGTGCGGCTCCAGGCGTGGGCTGTCAGGGTACCCACATGCTGTCGTTTGCATGGGACTCAGTAAATTTTAGCTAGCACCCTTTGGATACACATCTTGCAGCATCTCCCAATATTGATCTTTCTGCTTCAGCAGTAGACGGATTAAACAGCCACTAATTATTTTTTTTCTTGAAAGCAGACCAAGCCGCAGCGCCTGAATCCCTCATTAAACAAGCAGAATTACTGCCTTCTACTTTCCTATAGATTTTGCCGAAGCCTCTTATCTGCTGTGCCTCCCACCCTGTCAGCTCCCCGTCTGGGCAGCAAGTAGCAGCAGACACTGTGATTTACTGGGCACGATGCCCAGCGCTTGCCAGGCCAGCACACGTGCGCCGCTTGCCACTGACCACTGCTTTTAACAGTAAGTATGGGGCTATCACTAAGTAAGTTAGAGCAATGTTTTTCTCACTGTAAAGGCATACCTTTAGGTCTTAGACTTGTTTTACCCAAATCTTTTAGGGACTTAATGTCTTTGGTTGCATCTAATTAAAAAGTCATGAGAGAGGATAGGCAGGGGAGCGGATAGGCAGCAGCACAGACCAACGGGGAGACTAGCACAGACCAACGGGGAGACTACTGAGACAACCAAGATGAAAATAGGAAAAATAGGAAACAATGCTAAAAATAGCTCCAGTTTTTGGAGCCACCAGTTCCTCTGCAGGCTTTGTAGAAACCAAAGGACATTATACCCCCGCAGAGATGATCGTAAATCCATTACAACTACTTCCAACCATATGAAAACAGGGGCAAAAAGGCACTATAATATTTTTACCCGCCACCTCAGCCCCCCGTCAAGAGGAAAGGGGCCGGCCGGTGAACAGCTTCTGCCAGACGGCGGGATGAGGTGCTGGGAGGGAGCCCAGGAGAGGTGGGTTTGCTGGGCCGGCTCCCAGTTAAAACATTGCCGCTGATCACTCCCGCGTCGGCCGGCGCAGCAGAGACCCGGTGATGGGCCGGGCGGTGGGGCAGCGAGGGCAGCGAGGGCTGGTGCCGCCTTCTCCCCCGGGGGAGGTCTCGGCAGGGTATGGATGGGGCAGTGGCTCCTCCGTGCTGGCCCGGCAGCTGCCTGCTCTGCCTACGGCCCCGTTTGACCCGGCCGGGGAGAGCCGAAATCCAGTCTCTGTCCGTCGGGAAGAAACCATGAGAAAATAGCAACGTCACAAGTCAGAAAAGAGCCTGTTTACATCTCTGGTAGAGTGGATGATAACATCCAACCAGCCCTGTTTATTTTAACAAACGTTTTATGGATCGTCAGGAATTTTCATTAAAGGGTTATTTTAAATTTTTCTTCTTGTCCTTCTGAATCAGGGGAGAGAGCAAAACCAAGGAGACGTTCCCAAGACCCTGTGCAGAGTGCCTGACAGGGTAATTAATCCACGTTCTCTAAGAAACTCTCCTTCAAGTCTCACAACTTCAAAGAAAAAAAACCCCACAGTACCTCTGGCTGCAGGGTTTCCGTGTCTTGCTGTCTGACATTTGATGCAAAGGGGATTCATTCTCCCACATCCAAGCTGAAATTCCCCAGGTACTAATCAGCAATTTCACATTTTCGGCTTGAAACGATTGGTGTGAGAGCCATTAGATGCTAGGAAGCAGGGTGTATGAGAGATGCTCTTGCTCAGTCTTTCCAAAGAGGAAGTCATTTTTCAGTTGCATTCCTTGACTGGTGACATTTAAGATGTTTGCCCCCAAATTTTAAGCTGTAGAAGGAACTGGACCACCCCGTGCTTCAGCATTGATGGAAACAAAATCTGGCTGTGGAGTATTCGTGTGTTGTCTTAAACGTGAGCTTCCTTGCTGAGATATCTTCTTTAGTTGAAATTAAATAACATACAGTTGCCCCTGTCTACAAGGCTCATTACTGTCTGTCAGTTCTGACCATTATATCCACTTAAAATACCACAGGGAGAGCTTGTTGGGATTCTTCTGATATACTATTCCTCCAAAAGTCAATCAAAAACCAATCTAGTGCACTTAAGGCTTTTACTGCTTTGCTGAAGACAATCTCCCAGTATCGGCTAATCTGCACAGTCTGCTCCGATAGCACGATGATTTTTAAGGGCATGTGAGAAGAGATTACCTGTTTGTAAATGAGAATAATGGCTCACTTTCACTGTGTTGTGGGTATACGATCAGAGGTGACAAATGCAATTACTCCTCCTACTCCAACCAGAGGGGGGAAAAAAACCCAAGCACAACATGCTTGTTTGGACTGTGTCATAAAAACAGCGGAGAGTTTCCTGGTGGGAGGAAATCATCAGTGGGATCATTGGTCGGGGAGGTGAACGGCAGGCAATGGAGCTGAGTTATTTCCCCGAGGTACTGGTATGCAAAGCAGACTCCAGTGTGGGAGGGGAAAGGTTTGTTTTCAGAGCAGCTAATAGTCCCAAAGGGTCCCGGGGCCCTGTGCATCGCTTTGCTCTGCAGTACAGGCAGGGCAATGGGGAAACAGAGGCACGGCTGCGCTGCAGGGCTTATGGAGAGTTACTGCCTGCAAGAGCAGGGGGGCAGGGACAGGCTCCCCCCGCAGACTGTGTGCAATGCTTCCTGCAGATGAAGGGATGGATGGACAGATGGACAGGCACAGCACTGTCTAGTTAGAGTGCCAGAAGTGTTAAGAAAATATCGTGTCCCTGAAGAGGGTCTGTGTACTCCTAGAACACTTCTCAGGGGTGGAGCAGTATCCTCCCCATCACAAAGATGGGGAAACTGAGGCACAAAACACTTCAGCAATTAGCACAGATAGTTTACGGTGAACAAGGAACAGAGCAGAGGTATACTTGCTCCCTGCCCTGCTTTAATGAAAAAGGTGTCTCTTTGCTCCCTCAATTTATAATTAAATTTCATTTCTACATTTTTCAAGACATGCGGTGTCTCTGGGGGCTGTTGTACTGGAAGTTAGTGTCAGTCTGGCTCCCAGATGACACAGAAAGCCTCCATGTATCCTCCCACCATCCATAACCCAGGTACCACGGCACTGCTGGTGCTCTCACTCACCCTGATGGGCTTACTGCCTTTTAGGAGAAGCAGCCCACGCTCTGTGCCCTTTCCCTTCTTGCCCTCTTGTAAAGCCAGGGCCCTCCTTCTGTGCCAAAACTCCCAACTCCAGTGTCAATTTATGCGTATTCCATGCATAATTGAGGTATCCTCTGCATGGTTGTACTGGGCATCTGAACAGAAGGCAGATTTCCCCAAGTAGAGCTCATACTGAGGCAGAGAAGTGCAGTGGTGGGACTTAGGACAACCTAAGCATTGGTCTCCTATGGCTATAGCCGTAGTGTGTTGTCTTTTGCTCGTTGGAAATGACTAGTGGACAAACTCCTTGGGGCTCCTTGGGGTTCAGGCGTGCTCCTCAGTGCCGTACTCCATGCCAGACAGTTTTCCTGATCAGGAAATGGACAATGAAAGGCACTTCTTCCTTTCCTGAACCCTGTTATGACAATTTTCATGCCACGTTACACACTTACTCTTGTAGCACGTTGAGTGCTCTTTGAATGGCCTAAGGGTTGTCTGTTAGGGAGCTGGACACTTGCTATGATATTCCAGGACCCCATTTTTAATATCCAGAGCTTAATCTCCCAGTTTCTATTTGTCTTTCCCTTAGGTGAATCTGGAATCGCCCTCTGATAACTCAAGCTGGAGTTTCCTTGCCTAAGGGGCTTACCTAGGGGAGAGGAAGGCACAGAACAAATACAATGCCATCTGAAGCTAAAATGTTCCAGATGTGCCTGTGCCCTCCTTCAGAGTCCTTCCTTCATTGCTTGCAGAGATGGGGTGCATGAGACCATATGATCCTCTGGGACCAGAGAGGGATGGACTCACCTTACCCGCTCCTTGCTTTCCCCAGAGGTTTTTTGAGTAATATTTCTTTTTTATGCTTTAACTATCAGTTTGAACATTATGCTACCTGTTTCTCTAATTCCATTGTGGACATACTCTTGTAAAACCTTGTACATCATATTACAAAGACATTAAATAATACACAGTCTTTTTTGATATTTACGTGTAATACTATTCTGGAAGCACAAGAAAGGGGTCATTGTACCACAGATGGTTAAATGAGGAATGTGGTTCCTAATTTGAATAACATCTTTCTCTCTTGTAGAGATTTGCACTCACAGGCGTGTGCTCTGGGATGCACCATCGCAGCAGTCCTGACAGCAATTGCGGATGAACAGATGCAGCCCAGTCTGCACTTGCAGTTCATCGCTGGGGCTCTGTTGCCTTCAGTGGAGAAAACAGAGCAGCAGTGGTTCCTCCCTTCCTCCCCAGCCTGGAGGAAAGAGTCTGTTTCTGAAGGGGGAGACATAATCGCTCCTGTCCTGCTGATTACTCGAAAGCAGAGGCTGACTTTCTAAGCTTGTGATTTTGCATGTCCCTGCACAGACACAGCGTCTGACAGCATGGCAGAGCTTGATGTATTTATCCTCAGCTCCCTGGGACGCAGAGGAGTGTGTTCCCCTCTTCTCCCTCTGTTTTATGGATGAGGAGTGGAGTAGAGATGCTAAAGCTCAGCCTGACTGCCTTGCCCACAGCCATCAAAGAAATCCACAGCAGAGAAAGGAGCCTGTCACCAAGTATTTCTCCTTCACGCAAAGGAGCTCAGTGGCACTGGCCAACATGGCCACCACAAGCACCAGGGAGGCCCTGGCTGGGTCTGGGGGAGCATCTCCCTGTCTGGGCAGCCCCAAGCTCCAGAGGCACGGAGATCCCCCGGCCCAAGCCTGCTCCACAGGCACGCTCCCAGGTCACCTGCCTGGAGTTCATGTCCCCATTGCTCCCATCCTGGTCCCTCCATCTGGGATAGATAATGACCTCGTTACCTCCCTTCTACCATCGTAAGCACACGCTGCAGAGGAAAGCAATCCCACTGCTCTGTGCATGATGTAGTGAAGTCCAGATGCTGTAAATGCTTAACTAGGCTTAACTGGGTGGTTACATGTTGGGTTTGAACTGCTAAAGCCTGCATTTGCAGTTGAAAACTCAAATAGTGTAAACATTGTAAAGTGACTCATAAAATGACTAACATGACATCTACATAGACTTCAGGAGACATTTTCTACCCTTTTCACACCCAATCACAGATTAATTCATCAGTTTGATAAAATAAAAAGTAATTAATATATTTCTGTCATGTGTCTCCTTGCAGTCAGAATGATAAAATATTCACAAGAGAGGTGGCTTGGAAACATGAATTTGATGAAGATGATTTAAAAAGAAAGAAACTTTAATTAAAGTCTAGAAAGGTCATTGAGTCCTACCATCAGATAATGGTGAAATTATAAAACAGATGGCAAATGTCCCCAAGAAGAAGAGAAGCAGTGGTCTGGAAAAAAAGAAAGAGATACTGTTAACAAAGTAAAACTCCACTTAGCACAGGCATTGCTCTAACAGCCTGGAGAGCAGGGAGAAGTGGTCAGACAATTTGGACTTGCAGAACTAGACTTTTTGACTGCTATTAAAAAAATTAAACTTATGGAGAACATTGTATTTAGGTTTGTCTCAGTCATTTCACTGATTTCTTTTTTCAGGTACATTGTGGTAGAGGAAGACTCTCTGGTGTCTCCAGAGAGAGTAAACCCGAATTGATTTAAAACCTCCTTCTTGAGGCAAGCTAAAGGTGGGGACCAACTGACCCTGCTATTTCTGGATAACTGTTCAGAGCTGAAACTTGGAGTCAAAAGGTCCTGTTGGCAACAGACATCTCTATGTCTTAATCCCACTGGCTGAATGAGCTGCGTGCGCTTGGGAAGGGCTGTGGACTGGATTGTGGTACGGTCACCCCAGGGTTAGACCCCCACTGTATTAGAAGCTGTAAACACACACCGAGTACTTCTGCGCTCTTGCCATGACCATTCAATCCAGCTACGTCTGGAAATGCAAACAGTAAAGATGCAGTAGCAGAACTTTTAAATCAAGCTGGCAATCTGGCTGCACATTTTGGTGGACGTGCACTATTTCCTGGCCTAGCCTGCCATGTCATTGCCCATAGGGCAG
Organism: Fulmarus glacialis; assembly: GCF_000690835.1. Taxonomy (NCBI): domain Eukaryota; kingdom Metazoa; phylum Chordata; class Aves; order Procellariiformes; family Procellariidae; genus Fulmarus; species Fulmarus glacialis. The sequence goes on from NW_009230308.1 coordinate 94,101, forward strand.
AGAATAAAAACCGGCAGCGTTGTTCTGCAATGGTATCAATGCGTGCAGCTATGATCGGACCCACCTCAAAAAAGACACACAGATCTAGAAACACTGCAGAGATGAGGGGAGGTTTGGAGTGGCTTCTTTGTGACGTGCCCCTGGCTAGAGAGGGGTCTTCAGCTTGGGTGAAGAAACAGAGGAGAACAACCATCATCTGTCCTCCAAGGATGGGACAGAGCCACTTTTTTCTCTCTAATTCTTTGGAAAAAACTATGGGCCTTCACTAGAGGGATGAAGGTTCAAAACAAACCACAGGAGGTGGTTTGTCACATGGCTCATAGCTCCACTGGAACTCATCACTAGGCGTTTCCAAAAGGGATGGAGAAACACTTGGAAGAGAGTCCATTGGAGTTTATTAACATCAAAGATGCTGGTTTTGGCTCAGGAAGTTTTCAAATTGCAAATCTTGGGAGGTAGGAGAGGTTTCTGAGGAGGTATTACTATACACTTGCGCCATCCTCCTACTCTTCCCTAGGTGTCTGCTGTTGGCTGACTGATGTTGGAGACAGAATATCAGGTGAGATAGACCCATGGTTTAACCCAATAAGGCTATTCTTATAATCTTATTGTTACGTTTTCAGCTAGGTTAAAGCTACCTATGTCCCCACTTCTGTAATTCCTCTCTGACCCCAAGGCCTTAATGGTGGCCACAAATCACAGGAGCGAAGGCTAGAAGGAACTGCAGGAGCTCATCTGTCCACTCTCTCGGTCCTTGTCAGGGTCACCTCGGCCTGACTTTTTCCTGTCAGATGTGTCTGTCTATCCTGAGAAATCAGGACCATCTCTCCAAGGGCTCTCATTAGTGCTTTGTTTTCCTGAGCATTAGAAAGTGTTTCATACTGTCAGGCCTAAACCCATCATGCTACAGTCTTAATCTATTCTCTTTATTCTGTCCCCAGGGGGCATGAAGACCAGGGTATGACACCTCCAGCTAACCTTCACCTATAACCAGAAACCTTTATTTTTTGGAAGATCATAGTCAGAGGCAAGAATAGGAAAACCAAGCAGATGAGGAAGTCATGAGATCATAGTAAATACATCATTTTTGGTCCAAGAAGCAGATATGTTCAGCTTGCCCCATAGCTTAGCTGTTATCTTCTGTGTTGTAGGAGTAGGTGACCTGTTGTAATGCAATATTGTGGGGAGGAATTGTGTAGCATCTGTGGGAACATGGAGCTATAAAGGTCCTATATCCTTTCTGTCTGTTTTTGAGGAAAATAAGGAGGTTTCAAAAAAACTCTGAAAACCTGAATTATTTTTAATTGCCTTATCCACAGCACTGTGATTACTGTCCTGTTCAGTGTGGGCTGTTACGTGCTGCTTCCCCCGAAACCCCACTGCTGCTCACAGAGTGTTATTCAGGCCTCCATGTTAGGGAAGGCCAGGCTCAGGGTTGCTCATGCAACCCTAATTCACCGTGATCTCATCTTCACTTTCCCTGTCACAGTCTATTTTTTCCACTAAAGCCTGCCTCAGTTAATGCAGTGAAGGGATGGGGCTCACTTACTGAGCAGCTATTGCTGCTCTTTGCTCCTTATTGCTTGATGCACAGCCCCAGGCGTGAGCTATTGTGCTCGCTTTAAGCTCTTTTGTTTTTTTCTTGTGCCTGTTGCTGCCAGGTGAGTGAATGGAGGGCTGAAGAGATATTAAGAACAAAGGTTTGCAAGGAGGCTGAGCACCTGTCTGCAGTGTACCCGATTTGTCAGAGTACTTCACCTCTCATGACACGTCCTGTGGCACCCAGGAGGGTTCAGCCCTCATCACCAGCAGACCGCTGGGGACTGAGCCATGCTGAGCACATCCTAACGGCAGGAGAGGGAAGTGGTGGGATCACATTGTGATTCCCAGCTAAACCAAATGGATTTCTCTTCCCAGCCTTTATGCACCTTTCTAACCTTGCAGAGAAGGCAGTAAATGCTTTCCTTTGCTGCCCGGCATTGACTCACACCTCAAGCACGTTCATTATGGTGAGGCAGTGTCGTTGTGGAGGAAATGTCAAGTGGCTACGTAATGAAACATGCCAACAAAAAATATATATATACCAAATGACTTCCAGGGTCTCACGCTTCACAAACCAAACAGTAGGGCGCTTTGCGAAGGAAACTCATTGCTTTCAGCAGAGGATGGGTTTCTCTCATAATCTGAGTCAGCCTTGATGTTGCTGACTATCAAACAGCATCCTTGGCATCTGTCTCAGGCTCTCAGCAGGGATATGTGCAATTTGAAGTGATCGTCTCAGACATTTAAATCACAGATCCTTGTCCCACATCGTAGATAAAAGCAGGTGAAGACAGGCAAAACTAAGCTGTGACACATGCTACCTGGCAGGGTGGCCTGAGGGAGACAAACCGGGTTCTGCCCCCAGTTATCCGCACCACTCCTTTGCCCGGTGTGACCTCTCCTGGAGCTGGGCTGGCTGAACAGGGTGTTAGTCCCTGAGCAAACATACTTTTCAGGGATTTCTTTAATACTTAAAAGCATTAACAAAGATAACCAGCAATTTTCAAGGGGATCATGGACTGTAAACTGGCAGATGAGCCCTAGACCCCATGCAAGAGTCCTGCTAACTGTAGCGGGGTGGACAGCACGAGTGGGTGTTGTACCTCCACCACTGCAGTGAAATTGGTCTGTGAACCTCAGCTGGGCTCTGGTTCCTAAAATGGTCTTCAAGTGTCACCAGTCGAGCTCTGCATGCTCTGACCTAGCACCCGCTCTCCTTTTCAGTCATCTCTGTGCTTCAACATTGCCTCTGTATCCTAGTAAACTCAAAGACCAAGTCAATTTTAATATGTGCAGTGTTTTATTTCTCACGAATGAAAGATCAAAGGTGGGCTAATAGGGCTGCTCTTTTCCCTAACATCTTCAGCATCCCTTTGGCTAGTTGAGATATTAGAGATGGATGGCAGCATAGACCAAACTCCCTTGGTTATCTTTTGGGCACACATTGAATGAACTGAGGCAGACAGAAACCAGATTTACATGCCTCTCTCTTTTCTTTCTGAAGGAAAATCCAGTGCCCAGGGAACAGGGATCTAACACACCAGAGTTTGACCATTTTTTTTTTTGTTTTCTAGAGCAATTAGTTGAGTCTCTTTTGGTTTGTCTTTTATCTGTTATCGCATGTCTACTATGTTTTCCAGAAAGTTTCTTTGATTTACAGTGCATTATAGATTCTAAAGGAAATAACTCCCCTTCCTTTTGCCTGTTTAAATTGGTTAATGTGTTTAAATATTTTCTCCTCCTGCCAAAGGCAGTATAAAAGAAGGGCTTTTGCAGTGGCATCCTCGGGGCAACTCACTGCTTTCATGTACTACCCAAGTTTACACAGTTTCCCTCCATCACTTATAACATTCCATCATCAGAAGTGGGGTGATTTAGGTATACTTTGCAAAAAGAAAATTTGAAGACTGTTGCTTAAGGGATCTTTTTGTCATTTTAACCCATGGCTAATGCTTTTAAAACAAAACAAAACAAAACAGAACAAAACTTACTGCTATATTATTGAAATCTAAAACCAAACTCTGATTTCAGAATTAGAGCTAAGGAGGATTTGGAGGAAGAACAGTTGAAAATGAGCACATTTTTGCAAATTGACCCCCTTCATCTGACTGGGGGAATGAAACATTATACTTTGAATATTTCAGAGCACTCCAAGTGGACTTCAACTTTTAAAAAGTTTAAAGTAATTGTAAATGAACTACAAATACTGTTTATGATAGATATCCAAAGAAAATATAGGGGGACACCCTCTTGCAGGTGTTCACACCTGCAGAACGTTTCTCAGTGGGGTTCAAGTGACTCATCTCCAGCAGAGAAGAAGAATGTCACAGTATTTCTCCCAGACAGGATTGGGGTGGGTCAGTCCCCCCAAAGGCCATTTGCATCCTAAAGTGACTGATTTCATTTGGGTCCGGTCTCAACCAAGAGGCACTTGTGAGCAGCCTGCATTAACATATGTGCATGCCTGGAGACAGAGATGAGCCGGTAATTTGCATGTCCGTGTGACAAAGTATGCAGAAAGACTTCACACTGCGGACTGCAAGCACCTGCCTAGGTAGAAAAGATCGGCTTATCCTGCAGTAGTTGAATGATTTGCTAATGGCTTTCAAGCACAGGAGATGACTGCACCTGGCCACCCAATTGCATATTTGCATTTCCAAAGAGAGGAGAGCTCTCCCTAGCCCAGAGGGAAAATTGGTGAAATTGCCTCCTGTTGGAGGGGCATCAATGTATCTTTGATGCAATGACTAAAGGGAGCTTTGAATTTAAGGAGGAGAAGCAACAGCCCTGATTATTTTTTTTTTTCCCTTGTGAATGCAAACTGAGAATGCAGAAAGGGCACCCTATGAGCAAGCCCCTGGTGAGGTAAGTGTCTCCAGAGTGTTGACTCACCACGGTGGAGGAAGTTTCCTGTTGGTTTTGACCTTGCAACAGCCATATGAAATGCCCTTTTCTTTCCTTTCTGTGATGGATGTCTTTATGAACTTTTGAATTGTTAGGGTCCACTTTGGAATTTTTTTTTTTTTTTTGTTAGGCTTTAGTTTAACCTGGCTTGTGTTAAGTGTGATTTCAAAGTGATGGCCTAAAATCAGGGTATTCATTTCCGTGGTGCGGTGAACTGTCACGCTGCGCACCAATCCAGTCTGGCAGCACTCTGAAACCAACACATTTGGAGAAACATGCAGGTGAGCTTTTAGGCAGCAGGAGCAGGGCATGTTTGAATAAGTCTGTAACAGGGGTACAGACACATGCATACAAACAGAGAAAAGTGGATGAAATGTAATCATTGTCCCACATACACATAGCATATGCCAAAAAATACCAAGTAAATACACTTATGTCCACAAACAGTATCATATATTGCCAAAAGAAGCAATGCGTTTATGTCTGGATATATGGGATGTGTAGCTATGCCATTACAATGTACTTATCACCAGCTGGATGTGATAGATAGCCATATAAGTACATCTTGTTTATTAACTAATACTTATGGTATAAGGCCATATAAACACAATGTATTCATAGCCACATAAAATATCTTCTACTTATCAGCTCATCATCTAACTTCCTATCTCAGCAGAAAATGTCTTCTCTCTTACTGAATCTTCTTGGCTCACGCTTCTTATTTAGATGAATGATTCTGCCCTTTAGCTTCCCAGATGCAACGTGGGGATAGCGCTTGTATGAAAATGCTTGGCATAAAACAGATCAAAGAAAACAAGGCCGGGAGACTCTTTGTGAAGTTATGTTGTTGATTCCTTGGCTATGAGCAAGGACTGGCAACACCTGTGTCATACTTGTGGAAATTTCATTACTACCTTGACAACTGCTCCATAAGAGAAGAGGAGCAGAGCAGAGCTAGCCTGGATCCATCCCACCACCCCCAGCGAGGGAGCAGGGCAGGCTGGGGGGGCAACCCCAAGCCCAGGGCGTCAGGCACCTCTGTGCCTGCAACTGCGAGGCAGCAGTGTTCAAGGGTGGATAGCAGTCCATTTTTGCTCTTTGTTTTGATCTGTCCTTGCTTCTGGTAGTGCCTAGGGCGCCTAAAGGACAGCTTGTCTACACCTGTATGTGGAGATGTGCTGAAGTGTTATTTTTTTATTGCAATAGCAAGTCAAGAAAGTGCTAATGCTGAAGGCTATGTGACAGCAGGAGATTTGATGTAGTTCACGGTAACCTTTTAATATCAGTTTCTGTTTTGAAGCCCTTTCTGAAGGCTTTAGGCTAATATCCCCATTTTGTAGGGAGGAAACTGAGGCACAGGAGCTTGCTAAGGTCTCGGACCAGGTCCAATAGCAGAATTAGAATTAAGGTTTCTGAGTCACTGTACTACCAAATAAGCAGCATACAGAATAGCTGATTCAGATGAAAGATGCTTGTCTACTTTATTGATTTACACAATCATCTGTGACCCTGATGCTGTAGGACAGATGATGCTATTACTATCTCATAGTAAGGAGCTATTACAAAGACTTTGTCAGGCTCATTTTGGTCTGATCCCTTACTCAGGAGCACCCAAGCCAGAAGCAATTCATAACTTGTTCCTCCTAGTCAAATTACCATTAAAATCTTTTCACCTTGTTCTTTCCTGTGAGGAGTTGTGGATATGCGGTATATTTCTTAGAAAAGCTGTTCTGAAGCATTTTCAGAGAATTTAATCCCTTCCACCCCATATTTAACCTGCTTTCCTAAAAGAACAAGGCATATACAATTGCAGGAGCCATCCACCCGCAGTCTCTCCATCTTCCTCTTGACCTTTAATAAGGGTGAGCCCCTCAGTTGATTTCAACTATAGCTGACAGAGGGATAGAGATCTCAAAGTACTCCATTCTTGAGAGTTTTGGGAAACTGGCAGCAGGAAGAAGCCCTGGGGGCCACCACCAGAGACTCCAGCATGACCTTCCCAGGTGTGGGCAGAGTTGGGTGGTGATAGGGGAGCACCTGAAGTATGCAAGGGGTTGTGGGCTGTTGCAAAGGGGTATACCGAAATCCAGGACATGCAAGAGAACTAGCCAGCAGTAGCTCTGCTTTCTTGGACTACCTTGTTCCCTCTCTAAACTCTCCTGTGGTACCTCTCTGGGAATCATGAAATCCAGTTGCCTGAGGAAGGGGGTGGGGAATGCCAAACAAACCAGAAACCTGCTCTAAGTTGCCTGACATCTTATTGAGACTTTACTGTGCCACACTGGAGGGATGTGGACATGGATCATCTGGGGACTTGGGATTTTCCTTCCCGGTGATGTCATGTCTCTTCCATGATGCAAGTCACTGGGACTTTGCTGGCTTCAACAGAGCCATGCCAGCTTCCTCTGGGTGAGGAAGCCTTCCATCTTCAGCCCAGAGCACGGTGCAGCTGAGATGACCTGGGCTCATAAGGAAATGTGGGGGAGCTTGCAGCTCATCCCGTGGTCCCTGCAGCATGTGTGTGGTGCATTACTTGGAATTGAGAAGATAATGCTCCCCGAGAGAAGCCGATATGTCTGCAGAGCAAAGCTGCAGTGCTTTTAGGTGACTGGTAAAGCAGTGAGGTGCTACTTAAATTACACCGACTCGGCCTCCCAATTTTGCCCTCTTTTCTTTTTCCGTTTATTTTTTTTTTTTTTTTTTTTTTTTTTTTTTACCCAGTGCACTTCCATGATCTGAAAGCCCAGTAAGTGACACTCAGCTGCTATCAACTTAGTTTTAATATGGACTTTTCTGAGGGAGGGAAAAAAAAAAAAGCTTCTTCAAAGGTCATTAGCTGACAATTGCAGCCTGTTTGAAAATTGCTTGCACTCTCTACTAATTGGTCTACCAGACCTGTTCATTTGTTAATTTGATGCCATTAGGTAACTGGCACATCTCTGCTGCAGACAGAATAAGGCAAGCACTGAGGATGTGGTTTTGGTCTTTTTCTTTGGATGCTTTGAGAGGACCTAACACAGAGCAAGGCTGCTCTGTGCCTGCCAGGGGGGACCATCCTCAGGGGTGGTAGGACACTGTGCAGACACCCTGGGCTGGGTGTCACCCATGCTGGGTGGTATAAAACCTGGACTCTGGGGTGAAGGGGATAAGCTGAATGAATAAATTGCTTTAAGGTTGAGCTATTCACTCAACCTAAAGCAATTATTGCAATTACTTAGATTGGCCCCAAATTGCCTGGTTTTGGATTTGCAAAGTGAAAGAAAAAAGATGTTTCAGGGTTAAATGAATGCTTTATTTGACCAGAAATGAATCCTATAAATAAGAGTGAAAGGTTGGACTCACAGAACAGGTACCAATACTTGCTGTGATCCTCTCCTCTCCTCAGTTATGAGACCATAACCTGGGACAAGGACTTGGGTCTCAGTCATCGACCCTCCAGAAGGGCGCCTTGGACATGGGCTGCTTTCCATCTCCCCTGTTGTTTGTGTGAAACACAGGCAGACAAAGGGGAGAATCATAGAATCATCTAGGCTGAAAAAGACCTTTAAGATCATCAAGTCCAACTGTTAACCTAGCACTGCCAAGTCCACCCCTAAACCATGTCCCTAAGTGCCACATCTACACGTCTTTTAAATACCTCCAGGGATGGTGACTCAACCACTTCCTTGGGCAGCCTGTTCCAATGCTTGAGAAGAGGCAGACCAACTCTGCTCTCAGTCTGGCGAGGCCAAGCCCAGGAGGAAAACACAGATCCCAGTATGTTGGGATACGCTGCTGTGCCCACTCATGGATATACCGTGGATGGTTAGGCTATTTTTGGAGAAGAAGGACCTTCAATTCAACAGGGATGGGATTTGAACTGAGATTAATGCCTGAGATGCTGCAACAGAAGAGACATCAGCCGTGTCTCTCAATCTGTGAAAGGTGCCAAATGCCCTGAAACTATTTATACACTTAAGTGTACTCAGTGAGTGCAATCCAAACTGTTTCAGGTTGGCTGAAACAGGATCTTTTAGCAGCTTCACTCTATGCTTTAAAAAAAAAATTCCTCTTCCCCACATCAGGTCTGCCTCCTCCAGCATGTTGCACCACTGTGCCAAGCAGAAATGCAGCCCATCTGCAAACCGGTGTTACTTGTTGGTGGTATCTGTGTGTTAAGGACCTGATTTTTTTGGCAAACGGCAGCCATAGTTTCTTTGGTGTGGAGAAGGAAAATTAATTAGCTCAGCTGGTGCACAGAGCTGCTGGGTGCTGCCAGGAAAGGGCTCAGCTTCAGCTCCCCATGCTGTCCCAAGTGTATGGGGAACTTGTGTCATGGTCAGAGCCAGGGGTTCAGCCTGGACTATCAGTAGCTCTGCGTCACTCCAGTACTGACCCCGTACCTCTGTGCCCGAAGAAGAGCCCTAGGACCATGTATTGTGTTGCTCATCCCATGGGGCCACCTACTAGCCCCCTTGTACCCTTGCTTGTATTCTTCATCCTTGGCCTTCCCCTTATTCTTCATCCCAAAGAGACCAGGAACATTTCAGACTCAAAACTTACTACCTTAAAAGCACCTGCTATTTTCCAAAGAGTGTGTTTGGACCCTGCAGTTTACCACCACACACATGAATTGTTGCTGCCCGTGCCCGATTGCAATGGCAGCAGAGTATGAGATGAAGGGTTGCACTTAGGTGTGGGAGTGCAAACCTCTCCTCCTTCATCTCTGTGAAGGCCCTTACTCATGGCAGCATGAACAGAAAAGGTGTCTTGTCAGCAACAGCAATGGTAACAACTTAAAAATCCAACTTTAGAGCAGTTTTGCTGCTTCTAAATTAGGTAGAAAAATCATCCTCGTTGTTAGAGGTTCCCAGTTCCTGGCTCTCCCTGGCTGAACTTTACTACCTAACACTGGTGCTTTTTTTACCCCATGCATCTAAGAAAACACTATTTTTGTGTGTGATCTAGGTGTCAGGCACAGTGATTGAAGCAGATCCCAAAAGCACCATGCCAGGGTGGGAAGTGAAGGGGACACTGGATTCTACTTTGGACCTGTCCTTGTGTCAGGGCTAAGCCCAGGTCCATGTTCGGAGCAGGGAACCAGCCAAGCACCCCTGGGGAGGTCCTCACTTTGCGTGGGTAACTTGTTTTGGTGATGTTGAAGGAAAACAAGCAAAAGCCCATGTAATTCTTCCTAGACTGGGGCTTTCGCCAGCCCAGCTATGTTAGTCACAAATCGCACGTCATTGCACCCGACAGTCCCAGTTAGGCTGGAAAAAGCTTGTCATCTTGACCCGGCATCAGGAGCTGGAGGATTTAGCGGGTTCTTCCTTGCTGCATTTTTGAGAATTTCTTAAGAAAACACTTTTCTTCCGTGGGTGATTTCACAAGTTGGGAGAAAAGCAGCTGTTGGTGGTTCACAGCTCAGATTTCCCTGAGAAGTGTAAAGTCTCAGCTGGACACCATGATGATAGATTTTATAGATTTCCCCTCACTCCCTCCACATCCACCAGGCAGCTAAACCCAACAGTAAGCTACAGTGCGTTTCTCTGTGTTTAACTTCTCCTTGAGATAATCCATTTGCCTCTGTTCTTTGAAAACTTACTGAATAAGCCACTTGTTTCACTCTGGTGGGGAAATAACACTTTGGGGGCCCCTTTTGTGCCTGTCTTATGTATAACAGAAGCGTGGAGTTTTATAAAGTCTAATAAATACCCAGCTCTGCCAGATGTTAGCTTTCCTTTTTTTTTTTCTTTTTTTTTTCTTTCTTTTTTTTTTTTTCCCCTACTAGAAAGGAGGTCAGACTTTGAGTTCCAGACTTTAGCTGACTGCAAATAAAATGGGACTGTTTCTAAGAGACATGTTGTGACAGTGTAAATTATCACATTTTAGATGGTGTTAAATATAGAAATGCCACTTAAGAGGGGATGCATTTTGTTCGGCATCTGATATTTGTCTTGTCAAGACATCCGTGTGAGATGGTGTCTGTTTATTATCTTCCCACCTTTTTACTCTATTATTCTGCCCTGTCCGCTGACAATGGTTAATGAAGAAGTTATAGCCTTTTCTGTGCTTCATGGTGCTTGAGAGATGGGGGAAGGTCACTGTGTAGCCTGTGGGGGCTGACTCCAAATTAGCGTGCGTTGGAGAAATTCCCACTTGCAAGATCTGCCCCTTCCTCCCAGGGAGAAACCTCTGGCTTAAATGCAGGGAGCAGAGGCAGGTGAAAGATGCAAAAAGGCCACGCTAATACACAGCCTCGTGGCTACAGCCAAGGCAGAGGGGCTGGAGGGTCTGCAGGAGGCAGGCAGAGAGGCTGGAGAGACGGACCCAGCGAGGAGATGTGACACAGCCCAAGTCAGGAAAGCCGGGGTGAGGAAGAAAAATATTTCCCTTAGGCTGGAGCAGACAAAATTCACCAGAGTGGGTGGTTTTGAAGTTTGTTCAGTTATTTTGGCTAAACCTAGCTCATTGATGGCTCTATTTCCTTCTCCCATTGGAAAAGCATGTGTTTGGTCTCATGTATAAAATTAAAAAGTGCCATTTTTTTTATGGTGTATGCACTCTGCTGCTTCTCAAGACTGGTAATTGCATGGAAACTTGCATGGTTTATACCTAAAGGAATCTTAATTTTAATACATACAAAATTACACCTATTTAAACCTCATTTAGTTAGTGCAGTTTTCCACCAAACGCCTCTCCAAACAGAAGCTGGTTTTGCATTCAAAGTGGATTCTCAGTTGTAACTTTATCTTCCCCACCTTGGTCTCAGCTCCATTAAACTTAATCACCATCATATACTATTACCCATTCAGTTAATGAAAAATAGTTTTCTCCAAAGGTAAAGTGTTATAATTAAGGGCTCTGTATAGCTACAATAGCTTTTGTGCCTTCAACCTTTTTTCATTTTTAAAATCGGTTCATTCTTTGCAGAGCGAAAGGCCAGAAATGCTTATGAGACAAAATAATTCTGCTCAGATGATGGGAAAAATAATCATGTAGGATTACATGGCCACAGATAAAATTTTGCAACAGGTTCTTGTCCCTGCCATGGATCATCAGACAGATCTGATAAAACTCCTAAGTAGGCCAGTGTTGCCCAATAAGTTTATAGCAGCGTTGCTTTTATTCAGAATGATACCAGGCTGTTTTTAAAGCAGTAATGAGACTTATGCAGGATGGGGTGTGTGGCTGGCCAGAGAGCCCAGCCCGTGGAGGAGAACAGGTCCATCCCTCCATCCACAGCACCTGGGGGAATGCCAGCAGTTCAGAGAGGTGATGGTTCAGGCCCAACTGAGCTAAAGTGGAATAATTTGTTTGAATATTCACAATATCGATTTGTTTTGTCAAAATCACTATTTTTTCGCCTATGCACTGAATTAATTTTGTATTCTCTTCCTCATCCCCTGAATGAAAAAAGTCCTGCATGGAAAATTCCTGATCTCTGCTAATAAAAATATGTTCTTGTGTATGTTCTTATGATGCACATCCAGCTATATAAATATAGATGATTTGTAGTTATACACAAATAAAGCGGGATTTTCAAAAGCAGTCTAACTACTCCCAGCCTAAAATACTTGGAGTAAAAGCAGGGAGAGTTTATAATTAAATTCACTGGGAGCTGTGCTAGTCCCCTGCTGAGTGCTTTTAAACATTCCTCTCCTTAGACTCTACTGGGAGAGAAATATACTGTATTTATAGCCATCTTGTTTCAATATAAACATGTCAAACTGTAAATCTCAGACACAGAGATGGGCTCAAGCTGAAAAATTCAAATCCAGATTTCCAACATTCTCTATTTCAGATCAGCTCCATTGTGGGCTTTGGGTTTGAGGATCTGGGCTGGTTTCTCATTTAGGTCCAGCTTCCTTCCTTGCATTCGGAGAGGGTTGGCTCTCGGACCCCATGTCCCACCGAGCTCCGGTTATACTGTGCGTACTGAATTCACTCCTAATTTCTCCCAACTCCACGGTGCTTTCCCAGAATGAAATGCCCTTTGTGTTTCAGCATGTACATCCCTGATAACCTTGCTCCCATTCAGAGGATGATTATGCATTTCCTCTATAATGGGAGCAACGTGTACCTGCCTTTGGTTTCACGTTTTTGTTCTGCGTGTCCTTGTGTCTTTCCTTCCATACCCTGTGCAGAAAAGACTCTAATAATACAACGGCAACAGCAAAAATAGCACCGTGGTTATTTTTAGCGTCAGACAGGTTTCTTGCTGGGAACCGATCGGTCTGTGAAATGGGCCGTGTGCCACAGGACAGGGCGCTTCTCCTGCCTCCTCGGACTCCTCCGATGGGAGGTGGAGGTTGGAGAAACACAAAGCAAAACCCAATGAACTTTGGCTAATTTGGGAAATTACAACAGCGATTGGTGTGTTGACAACCCCAAGCTTGTTTAAGCAGTACATCTGAGGGAGAAAGGGGGGAAAATAAAATGTTTCCATAACGACTGACACGTGAAGGCTGTTAACGTTCCCGCGAGGTGTCGGCGTGTGTTTACGGCACATGCATCTCCTAAAAAGGTGTGTGTGCTCTGCAGATGTTTTCTCGGGAGCGGGAGATGTCCTAATAAGCAGGTACATTGTTCCACATGTTTAATCATGAACAGCAGTGAATGGCTGCTTCAATTCTCCTGACCCTTTTTTCTTCCTTCTTGACCTTTTCCTTTCCTAGCCTGTCACAAACGAAGAATGATTATTAACAGAAATAAAAAAATAAAAAAGAAAAAAAGAAAGTAAGAAGATTATGCTTGAGGGAGAAGGGGGACTTGGGAACATAAAGGAGAATGGAAGTGTGTTATGTCGCATTTGTTTTCTCTGCTGCCATTTTATTGCTTTTCTGGGAGCCCTGCCAGAAAAATGGCGAGTAGCACTTTAATTAAAGAAGGCTCTGTGTGCACTCCAGCTGTTCCTCATGTGACCGGCCTGTCTATGGGTAAAGCAAAGGATGCTCCCGCCAGCCCGCCCAAATCAATGCTAACCTAATTCCCGACCACACACTGTCAAGCGTTCGTGCAAACCTGCAGCATTTAGGGCACTGTCTGCGAGCCAGACGCTCGGCGCCCCGTCCTGTTCCTGGTATCCTCACGTATCTGAAGGCAGAATCTGGCAGCGGGATTGCCGGGGATGCACGAGTGCGTGGAGGGAGCTGGGGCTTCACTTAAAATGTTTTTCTCTGCCTGTGGCAATATTTGTTACCCATAAACAGACCGTGCTGCCTGGAACGAAGGGCATTTTGGGGTTAGTGGTGGGCCCCCACTGAAGTTTCTGGGAAAGGAGAAATTGGCTGTGAATGAGTATGACTGATTTTTCAGCAGTAACCTAGATATGAGATGCCCTGGGCTCAGGGAAGACTAGTGCATTGCTTGTTGGTTTTTTGGGTGGTTTTTTTTTTTTTTTTGCTGGCTTTGGAGAAAAACAAATTCAGCTGGAAAAGAAGAGGCCAGCTATGCTAATGCACCTAAGCTGAAAATCCAGCTGCGCGTCTGGAAGGTGCTGTATGAATTCAACAGCGATATTAAGAAAATACTAATAAAGCAAAGCTGCTTAATGGGATGGAAATTTTTGCGATGACCCTATGAGAAAACTGACATAGGATCTTATAGCTTATACATATTAACATTGCATTTCTTGTGAAACTGTCATCTAAACCTAGTTTCTTGTGGAAGAAAATGTTTACTGCGCTGATGTAGGCTATATAGTCCCTTAAGACAATAGGTTGGACCGAGTTCTTGTTTATGCTACAGGGCCCCTTTGCCACTCTCCGCCAGTGTGAACGGCATGAAGATGAATGTGATGTTGTTTGTGCCCACTGTAAGGCCATTCTCCAGTGCCAGACAGGCGTAAAGGGGCCTCCTCTGTAAGCGAGAGTGTAATAAAACCCTGTGTAATAAAACCCTGTGCTTTTGTTGCAGCAGCTCAGTAGCATTACTGCCATTGTGAATGTCACTTCTGATGTACTAATTTAGGTGCGACATGAAACGCCCAAGCGTCACCCAAAGTGTCCCACAGCTGAAGCGTTTTATTGTACTTTCACACACCTCACCTACTAGTAAGTAACATGAAGCTGCTTCCTCCCGCAGCGGCACGGAGCTGAGCCTCCTGTATTGACCTGCGTGAGACCTTTTTTGGGAGCTTTCCAACCCTTTTCCATTCATAGCCTGAGAATTGTTCCTTCTGTATTTGTCTATCTCCCTGCACACCTAGGTCTATTAACACGGTTTGCGGTGTGGAGATGAATTGATGTAATATATTGAGGAGATTGAAAACCGAGCTATTGTATTTCTGAAAGTCAACTTTGGAGTAGTGGGGACAGGCTGGACTTCCTCTCCCTTCCAGCAAAAAGGAGAAACGGAGGCAAAACCTGATAAAGGGGAGATGCTATCTGGATGTGGCAGAAGCGCAGAGGTTTGGATGGAGTCTTGGTGTGCAGATGGGAGGTTAGAGTTCTACCTTGCATGCTTTGTCCAGCCTTAATGTGTTTGCAGAAGGCCTCATGATAGCTGAACAACTCTTGATGCATGTCGATAATATTTAAAAAAGGGTCAGCTCAGTCCTTTCTGGGGGAGAAGCTGTGTGCCAGTTGTGGACAGTTTCTGATCAGTAGCTGGAGGCTCTAGAGGCTTTTGTGCAATGTTTCCTTTGTGTGTTTACTGTGAAACCCAAGTGATGCTCTGGGCCCTCTCTTTGCACACTCACCAAACTGTCATGGTCAGATTTTGGGTTTTCCTCAGATATGGAAAAACGTGTGCGTGCTGCATGTATGCGGGCCCAGCTGTTAGTGGCCCAGAGTCTGGCCATGGTCATCTCTGCTTGTGAGCTGGCTGTACGCTCTCCTCTTGGCTGGAAATACGAGGAGTGCAGGGCCTTTTTCTTTTACACTCAAATGCTGATCTCATTTCAGTGACACCAATCTATCCATTTGCACCCCAGCTCGTTTCTCTGAAGTGATTTATCTGTTTTCTGCAGTCCAGTTTCTCTTTGAGTGATGCCTTTACAGGAGTCTTTCATTTCTCTGGTGCTGCCTTTCAGCTCAATACTAGATTGTTTCCTCCATCCATGCAAGTTTCTTTTACAAGAAAACTCATAAATTATTTTCCTTTCCCTAGACTTTATTTTTTGGCTTGCTAGGCAGTTTACCTTCTCTTCACGTACATCTCAGTGAATTTTGTTTGTCCTGGCTGCTTTCAAGTACAGGCTCAGAAGCAGCAACAACTTCATGAGCTAAAAATGATCTGGGCAGAGTTGGTGCTTATACAGGAGCCCTCTGCTGTTCTCTGCATCAGGTGCTGGGGGATAATACGACAAAGACTCTCTTCTTGTGCAATGACATGGGTTCCTTATTAGCAGAATTATTTCCAAAATGTACCTGGAGATGGCATTCGTACTGCCCTGGTTTCCTTCTGATGCTTCTCAAAAGTTTTTTCCCTTCCGCAACTGGGATACCTCTCTCCCTGTTACAGGCAGGCTACCATGTTTTTTGGTAATGTTTATTTATTTATTTATTTATTTTTGGTACAAGTGTTTGTTGATTTGCTGGAGGTAGTATTTGCCAGTATGCCAACTACCCTAAGGGCACAGCTTTTACTGTCATTCTGTTGTGGTCTAGCAGGTGCCCTTATCCTTCAGACGTGCCAGGCTTTGAACTAGGGTTGTATCATCTTTGTGTAA
The DNA here is from genome assembly GCF_000690835.1 of Fulmarus glacialis. Lineage (NCBI taxonomy): Eukaryota > Metazoa > Chordata > Aves > Procellariiformes > Procellariidae > Fulmarus > Fulmarus glacialis. The sequence goes on from NW_009230308.1 coordinate 110,200, forward strand.
TCGTTATTGGCAGATCTGCTCTGTCTGACTGCCTCTGTTGGGTGAGGTTGTCTCTTGATGGTCTTCCTTTGACTCCCTGACTTCTAGACAGGAGCAGCTGAGGGTTCTTCTTGGTCCAAGCCCTGCTCCTGTTGCGATCCTTGTGGGCTTTGCTGTTCTGAGTTGTACCTAATTTGTGTGATGTGTGGTTCCCACCACAAATTGGGCTGCTACCTTTTGCCATTTCTTCATAGAGCATTTGGTGACCAGATGCAGACATGCCCATCTAAGCACAGCAGTCTCTGGCCTGTGGCTTTTGTTATAGCTGGCTGCTTGGCTTGGCACTTTCTTAACTCTTTTTCCTTAATCTCCTGTTGGGCTAAGGCAAACTACCCTGCATAGGAAACACAAACTTGATTTTTGGACTTGTAAATCAATTTTCCATGCCTGGATGTTTTTCCGGGGGAAACATGGGTGCTGTAGGAAGTTGGATAAATAGGTTTTATTCCAACACAAGGTCAGGATGCGGCCAAGGTATATACCGGCAGCTCCAGCACTCCCCATCCTGCTCAAACACAACTATGGTTTCTCCACTTTGTGTCTCTCCAGGCCGATTGTGGCCATTGTGTTTCATGTGCCTTGTGAAGAATGACAGCGCGAAAGGATCCAGGTCTGTAAACCTGGATTAGTTCAGTATTGACAAATCTAGAGATGCTGCAGCCTAAGATAATGTTCCAGCAGTGTGCAAACAGGTCTGGAGCTGAAACAGTTTCTGTCCTTGGCAAGGATACCAAGGGAAAGACTAGCGTCTTGGAGACATCAGGCTGGGACATAGAGGAGAGCTCAGAAGTGGGTAAGGGTGTGTTATGTGGTGAATGACACATCACAGGCAGAAGGAGAAGGACAGTCTTTGGGACTGACGGAGGAAAGAAGGGCATTGTGGGGGGCAAAAAAAAAAAAAAAGAGGCAGAGGTGTCCCATATTCAACTCTGGTTGTCTGGCTGATGCCATTTAAAGCCCTTCCAGGCAGGATCATGGCTGTAGCTGGCCAAGGGTGTGTCTGCATCAGGTGAACGGAGCTCATCCAGGTGCCTCTGAGCAGGCTGGCAGGGCTGTTCAGCACAGGGTTGCACAGCGACACCAGTCTGGTCCTGGAAGCAGGATAGCTGGGTCACACCGAGGGCCAAGGCATGGTCAGCAGGGGAAATGTTCTGCCTAGTGCAGCTCTGTGCTGCTGTGCCTGCTAGTTTGTTCCCATAAGGAGCAGGGACCTTGGCATGGGGCCATGCTCCACCGCACAGCATAGCCCTAACACCCACCCCACTGATCCTCCAGACCAGCTCCTACCACTGTGGGTCCTACAGAGACCAAACTGGCAATGTCTGATGATGAGTATATGGAGCAGGAACCAGCTGGGCTGTCCACGTAAAACAGAATGAGCGGCTGCCTCTGGGCTTCTTGGGTCCAAAATGAAAGACAGCCACTGGCCAGCCATGGCCTTGAACAGCTTGGCGAAGTCAAAATTGGATCTAGTGCCAGCAAGAGATCAGTTTAGAGATTGGTCTTTGCTCAATTCTGTGTGCATTGAAACGTGCCTGACGTTATGGTGCTAACGCACTGGGTATCACAAATACTAATAGCTCTGTTTTAGACACAGCCTAAAGTAGCTGCCGAATGACCTCCTGCTCAGGAATAGCGATGCTGCAAGCATGGTGAAGTGGCTCATAAAACCCCATGTGCGGCACACCATCAAAGCCCATAAAATGTTACGTTAGCTGTAGGACAATAATAGCTCTCTCAAGCAGGGCTGGATTCCCATGTAGAAACTGTCTTCGATGCTTGGGAAGTGCTAATGGGATACAGGATCTTTGCCTGTCAGCGCTTTGAGCGCAGTGCAGGTGGATATGACCACAGTTTCTGCTGTGGTACCGAGATGATGCTGGTGGACTCAGGGGAGCTGCACTGGGACAAGAGCAATGGGGAACAGTGGTATGTTTGGGCTGAAGTGCTTCAGGGAGTGAATGGAACTGATAAAATATGAGGTGCCTTACAGCTTTTTCAAAAACTGAATTAAGTCCACTAGTCTGGATAGATGTATTATGTTATTACTATTATCAGTTGTTTTTCTTAACACAGTCCGGACTTGGTGGTGCCAGGTGCTGTACTAACAAAGAACAAAACCCAGGCCCTGCACAACAGAGTTTGCAGTCTAAATATAGGATTAGCAACAGCAGGCGGGTACAGACAGAAGAGGCAGCACAAGGAAGCAGTACCGTGATGCCAGACAGCAGAGGAGGCAGTGGTGGCACCTTAGCAGAAGCTTAAGAAGGATTCACGTTTTTGGAGGTCTTGCGGCAAAGGGGAATCTGAAGGATCAGCTCAGCTCGCAGAGCAAGATGTGGAAAGCATCAGGGTGCCTGTCTGAAAGTGTGACCGTGGAAAACTGCGTCACAGGCTGAGCTCTTAGAGGTGGCCTCTTGGCCCAGAGATAATAGGTAATGGAGAGAGTGGGTGGAAAAGAAAAGGAAGTGGCCTGTGTTGGAGTCAGTGCTCTGGGGGGAGTTTTGGGGGACATATAGATGCAACTTGTGAGCGGTGGGTCTCTGCAGCAGCATTCAGAGCGGCTCTGAGGGGGTGAGGATTGGATTTGTGAGTGGTAGAAGAGATGATGCTGCAGTAACTGAGAAGCTGAGAATTTGGCCAGGCTTTTGACTGTGCAGAATGACAGAAAAGGCCATGTCTGAGTGGTGGTATTTGGACTGAACCTGGAAGGTTTAGCTTGGAGGTGCTGATCCTGGGGAAGGCTGTAGCTGGAAATGGCCCCTGGAACAGTGATCTTGCCGGGCTCTGGCATGGAAAGAAGAGGGAGCCTAGTCTGTCTCATGGACTTGGTCTAGGCTCACCAATGAGGGATAGTGCAAGGCTTTGTTTGCACAGGTTTGGAGTCAGGATTGAACCAGGAGCCACCCACATGGAAGGAATGGCTGAACTTGTGTGTGGGATGGGGGTGGTCTTGGAGGCAGTGGGAGAAGACAGCATCGAAAGTGGAACCCAATGGGGTCCTCTCATCAAGGGACAAAGGAGATGAGGAGGATCTTCAGAGAGATTGTGAGGGAGGTATGAGTAGAAACAGGACAGAAGAGTATCATGGAAGCCAAAGGCAAATAAATCCTCAGGAAGGTGACATGTCTGAGTGAGGGTGTGGGGAGTGCAAGGAGGCTGGAGGTAGAAAGCTGGGCCTGAGAGCGTGAAGACAGTTGTCTGGAAACCAGGCAGTCTGTTTGGCCAGAAATTTTGGTTTCTGTATGTCTGCTTTTGATCTCACTATGAACATAAGTAAAATATTTCCAGTTTTCTGGCAAAGTGGATGTCCCTAGACCACGCAGCTGCTTGGTGAAAGCAGCTTTGTTATCAGGGTGGTGGCCAACATTGCAACGACATTATACAGCTGTCTGGGGCCCTGCGGTCTTGCCTGCATTCATCACCTGCCTTCGAACTGGCCCCAGCTCTCACTGCTGACCCACTGAAAACCTTGCACCAAGCTAATGTTTATCAGACTTGAGAGGCTTTGAATAAAACAATTCCTGTTCTAGGGGACTTGAATGTTTTGACAAAACTTTGGTCTCATCCCAAAATCTCCAAGCAGGTCCAGCCATCGATGACTTTGACACCTGTGATCTGAGCTGAGCACAAGGAGAAGATGCAGTATTTCTTTAGTTGGTGCCAGGCTATTGTGATGGCTGATGCAATGTTTTGGCAGCTAAGCCATAGCAATGAAGGTTTGTGTTGTAGGACCCAGTTCTAACAGGAGTTTTAATCTTTAAAAAAAAAAAAAAAAAAAGCCTCACTGAATTGGCAATCAGCCAAACCATAGTACATAACCTCTGAGCACTCCAGGAGTTTTTTTTGTAGCAGCTGGATGAGGAATGAGTTGATAGAGACAGAGCAGGGGGAGTTCAAAGTGTAGCCCTTCTGATGATTTTTTTTCACCGCGCTGGATTGTCCCTGCACTTCCTTGGCAAGAAACCCAAACCGTGCTGCACCCCCTCTCCTTGGCCACCTCTGTGGCGGAGCTGCCGGTCTCCGTGTGCCGGGGCACGGGGTGCGAGGGAGAGGTGTTTATGCTTTTCATCCAGTGGGAAAGGAGGGAGCGTGAGCACAGACACCTCAGCTGTAATATGATAACAGGTTTGCCCCCATCACTCACTTTGACTGCTACTAATAGAGCAAGAGAGGGAAATTCCTCAGGCATGTGGGATCTCTCAGCTGTGGAAGAAACTGCCGTCCTGGTCTTCCCAATTCATTGTCCAAGTCAGCGGCTGAACCGTTGCTCCTAATACAGACTAATGCCATGAAGCTGACATAGAAAACAGAGAGGATACACTGAATATATCAGATCCAGGTTTCCCAGGGAGGCAAAAAAGAGAAGGCTGCAAAGTCTCATCCCCCCCATTAGCACGGCCTGGTGTGGCTCCGTGGCCTGGGACAGGAGGCAACAAGGTGCAAAGTCCCCATCCCCAGCAGAGCCGCATCTCCCCAGCAGCAGGGAAATAACCTCCTAAATGCAAGGTGCACAGGCCATAGAGCGTGAATTTACTAGCCTCCTACTTTTCTGGCAGTCAAGAAACTTATTTTCATGGTTTCCAGATTTGGCTTTGGGAGGACAGGTGGTGGTACAGTGGCCTGGCAGGGAGGTGGGCTGCGTGATGGGGTTGGATGACCTGATTGTGTGGTACCTTCCTCCTCACTAAACCTGCTGGCAGATGAATTTCCTGAACCAGTAAATTCATGTGAGCATCCATCCTTATAGGAGGCACAATTTTTTTTGTTCCAGTGACGCCTGAAGGCCCCACCGGAGGTCAGGCCTAGCTTCCAGCAAGGCACTGTACGCACACAGCCCTGTGACAATGAGCTGGGTTGGAGGACGCTGGAAATGGGAGTGACTTATCACAAGTTGTTTGGTACATCAGTGATGGAGCCATGGCAGAAAGGAGTTGTCCCCAAGTGCCTCTGAGTCCTCTGCTCGCCCACGCCGCCTCCTGTGCCTGACTTTGACAGATGCAGATGTTCCAGTTACGTTCCAGTTTGTCATCCAAAAGCTTTGAGATTTTTTTACTCCTCTGAGGTCAGCAGACACAGATGGCAGTTGAAGACTATCCTTTTGCTGGCCATTTTGACCATGTAAGGTTACTTGGGAGGGTCTCTCCTTGCAGTAGAAACAACTGAATGAGTTCCCCTTGTCCTTTGCTAGGTTTTTGATCTCATTGACACGCCAGAGGACTACTTTGGTGGGCTGGGGAGATGTTGCTGTGCTGGGGCTGTGAAGCAGGAGATGTGGTCTGACATGGAGAGAGAGACCGCTCATTTTGGTGAGCCCTACTTTCCCATGTGCTTGGGGGTCCATGAAGCTCCCCAAACTAGCCCATCTGGGTGTGGGGGCCACTCTAGGAGGAGGAGACACCCCTCTCTGGGACTTTTGGCTGCAGCACCCCAAGGAGCCGGGCTGAATAAACACACGTCTGCATCTCTGCACTTTTAAAATGTGCATCTCCTCTCCTTCCTGGCAAAGTATTGAAAGAGAGTAAAGGGGTGCCCCCAATTCTCCTTTTGCTCCTGCAAAACTTGTTCATATCCTCTCTCGTGCCTGAGAAACTACTGCAGAAGAGACTTTCCTTCTCTCACTCTCTTTTTCACTTTGTAATGAGAAGAACAATCTTTCATTGTTAGATTTTAAAATAATCCCTTTCTGTCAGAGTCTGACTCCTACATATAGCAGCACTGGCTGGACTCTGTATGAAAAAACTGTGTTAAGGAGGTGATGCGTGCCCGACCGCCCGTTGCTTTTCCTCTTCGTTTCCCAGGAACTGCTGTAAAGCCATTCCCTACCGCTGTGGTTGGTAGGGTAATGTAAAGGAAGGGTCTGTCTCCAAGGCTATTGAATGGTGTGCAGTTCCCAAACCGCGGAGGATTTTGGACAAAGTCTTAAAGGAAAAGGCTTGGGAGGGATTTTCGGGGAAGAGTCTGCCGCCAAGGCGAGCGGCAGCAGCCCGAAGCCGGGGCTGCCCCCCAGCCCTTTGTTCCTCCGGGTGGTCGGCTTCCTCCACCCGGCGCGGCACAAAGAGGCTTTGGGAACTGGCCCAAAACCAAGGAGTGGCAAAACGCAGTTAGTTTCCCTGCTTTTGTAAAAGGCATGTCTGGCTGCCAAGGGAAGTTTCCGTATCCTGCTGCCTTCTGTTCGCTGGGGCTCAGCTGGGACCCGCTGTGCTCCTGAGTCCTCGGGCTGCGGCCGGAGTCTGGGAGCTTTGCTCCTTCCTTTGTACACGGGTGGAGAAGACAACGGTCAAGTGTTTTCAGCTTTTCTGACTGATTCGTGCTTATTACAAAGCTGGCTGCCTGGGCCAGTTTCCTGACATGGGTTGGGTGTCCTGAGGACATTTGCTTTGCTTCTGCTTTTGCTTGTTCTGGAGACAGAAGGCCTGGTCAGAAACTTGGAGAAGATGCTGAAAAGATGGCTGTGGGCTTGAGGATGCCCGCCAATAAAGACCCAGCCCGGGGCAGGGGGTGTGTGAGCTGCCTTGCTCAGAAAGCAAATGTAGTGTGGGGAAACCGCTAACTCCTAAAGACACTAGAGACAATTGTCTCCCTCAGTGCACCCCGGTTTGAATAAATTGTGAAGGTTGTCAATAAATAACCTTTTTATCAGGCGAGATGGGTTCTTTGGTCCAGATCCTTCTCTTGTGGTTAATCTTGTGGTGAAGAGGGAGTTTTGCCAACGCGCAGGGCACAGTATTGGGACAAACCATAGTACAGGCTTTGTAAAAGGGAACTACAGAAAAAGACTTGAGACACATGAGATCAAATGACAGTGTTTGTTGGGAATTACTGTCATGTGGAGAAACTTTGCACAGATTGGTGCAATTAGCTGATATCAAGATGGTGCTTAAGCTGTAAAAAGCATCCATAATGGTGCGATGGGCAAAGGATTGCAAGGATTGAAGCAGGCTGTCATTAAAATGAAGACGCAGTTACAGGAGGTCTTTTAATTTGAGTTTATACAGTGTGACAATTTGAAGAGAAAAGTTGCCTACTTTGGGAGAATTTGGGGCTTTTGCTTTTGTTAATTTTCGGATAAGACACAGTCTCTGGTGTGAGTTCATGTACTGGAGCACTACAGCCTAAGGGCTGTCTTCTACAAACACACCTTTCAGGCCATAGAGACAGAGCTTGGGTCCATTAGACTGGAGCAGCTGCAGGCAGCTATCATACTGGATCAGCTAAAGATAGCACAAGCATACTTAGTCTTGCCTACGTGCATAATATGAAAATAGGAATAAGTGAAAATCTGCCATTTGTTTGACAAGAGCATCCTCCAGTCTGGGGATCACTCTGCTCAACGGCCACATCTTCTGCAGAAGAGAAGCCAGAGCATGCAGAGAAACTCTGAAATGTGTTATCTGTTTGATATGAAAAGCATGTGAGACTTTTTTCCATTTTCGGGGGGGAATTAATATAGTAGAGCTGTCACCTTTCATCAGTCAAATTTGGTGGCAGCTAAGCTCAGGGGTGGTAGCGGAGAGGAGGGTGTGTGAAAGGTGTGGAGAGAGCTGGAATTTACATCTCGGAGAGGAAGGATTTTTCTGTGCATCTTGAGGAGAAGTGAAGGGCTGTTCTTTGGGGTTTGCTTCTGTCAGAGATCCTGACAGATTTTGGGCTGGGCTGAGCCTGCTGGGGTGGGCACAGAAAGCATCTGGGTGTGAAGCAGAGTTGCTGCCAAAGGAAACAAATCCTTTTTTTGGAGAGACTGTCAGGGTTATTTAGAGGTAGGTTTAAAATGTGCTGCTGTTTTCCCTGCAGTGAGGAATACCTCTCTCTGAACTCTTCCCGGAGGATAGGCTACACTGGGAGGGAAGCATCCCTGCCTGAGCTCGCATCTGAGTATGTCCAAAACGCAGGGAGCTGACGCAGTTGAGCAATCTAAGGGGCACTCTAGTGCAGAATTTGGTGTTCTATGTATTTAATGTCCTATATAAAATTTTACAACCAAATATATTCAGAATTTTGTATTAGATATATAGATGTACAATGTCTAGCTAACACTAACATATGCTCTTACTTGCTGCCGTCATAATTTTGCTAGATACTGTATTCCCCTGTTCCTGCTAGCCCAAGTCTTGACCTTACTAGTATAAAAGCACCTCCTGGGCAGAGACAAATACCATGAGGTCTCACAGGGGGCCATACAGGTAAAAGACTCTCAGCAGTTCACCAGAGATTACACGTCCTCAGGGCCTGGCCATGGCGCTGCCTGGCAGTCCCAGCAGAGCATTTGGAGGGGTCGTGCAGTGGAATTTGGACTTGGTCGCTGCCTGCTTGCCCCTGTGAAGCTCATAGCACTGGAGCTGCTGCTCTGAGACACGTTTCTCTTGGACAGATTTTATGTTGGCTCAGTGTTGGCATCTCTGAGGCTCCTGGGGTGGAACTGCCACAGCTTGCTGCAGGCATAAACCTGTGGTCCTCCTAATCGTTGTCCCCAAGGTTTTCAGCTGTGTTTGGCAATGTGGAAACTGCCTGCAGTTCTCAGGATACGTTAAGCATCTTTCTGTCCCTTTGTAAGAGCCTCTCTTACCCATGCAGCAGCAGAGCTGAGTGATCTCAGAAGAGCATGCAACTGACTGGAATTAACAAGAACGTGGAGAAAGCAAGTGTGCTGTTTTCTTCCTAAATTTTTTTGGAGATGTCTGAAACATTGGGACGTTCCTCCAGTGGATGATATAATTAACAAGAGGTGAGCTCAGCTCTCGTTATCAGTGTACGCCTTGAGAAGAAGGAGCTGTGAACAATTCTGTTAAAGCTGGACAAGTACAGATAGGGCTCAAGGCAGAGAACTGGATCTGCCAACCTGTAGGTGCCACAGGTTTCTGTCATCCCTGGGACACATCCTGAGGTCCTTGGTTTTTTTTCTAGGAAGCATTTACCTATGCCAAGTCTCAAGTGTTTTCCAGAGGAGGTTGTACAGGGAGAATCGGAATGAAATTTGGGTGCAGACCTGGGGATCTGTTTTCTCTCTCCCAAGAACCTTGAGTGATATGATATGATGGGGAAAGGGTCTCTGTGTCAGCCTTAGATAGGCTAACTGGTTGCACCCAGCACGTGGGGCTGAAGAAGGGAGAGTCGTAGGAGATAAAAGTTTTGGTGTGTGGGTGACTGGGTGGGGCAGTCTCATTCCAGGCAGGAAACCTGAAGACACTGACCTGTCTTTGCCTTTCCCCCCTTTTCCCCTCTTGCTTCACTTAATTATAGCATCTTAAACACTCTGCAAGTTGCTTGGGGCATGGGCTGGTTTTATGTATGTTATGAGTATATGCAACTGCACAGTGCTCAGCAAAGAAGGGCTCTGATCCTGACTGAAGCCCTTGGGCCCCCAAGGTGGATGTCCGAGATGTCCTCCTTTGGTGTGTGGACTGTCACAGCAGCAGTAATCTTTCGTATCAAACAGACAGTGCTGCCTGTTTTTTTGCTGTTGAATCCCTTGGCCCTGCATTTTTGACTGTTCGTTCGCTTGCACAGTATAAAAATGAGAAGAGGCTCCCGTTCGCCCCTCCCACAGCAAGGCATCGCCCACAAAGCAGTGAGCACTGCAATAACCTAACTTCCCACCTCTAAAACAACCAGTTTTGACTGAGTGCTTCCTTGGCACTCACATGCTGAGCAAGAAAATGCTGTTGTTTGGAAGTTGCTTGTTTGAGCGAACCATCACGTAAGCAAGGGGCAGCCACTGGGTCTGGGACTGCAGCTGGGAATTCTCCTGATGGAAAATCTCCTTGCTTTAGTGAAAAATGTAAAACACAGATCTTTTTGTTTGAAGCATAGAGCGACAGAATCGTTAAGGTTGGAGAACACCTCTAAGATCATCGAGTCCAACC
>NW_009230309.1:0-21536 GCF_000690835.1 Fulmarus glacialis
AATAATATAGATGATACATAATTTTTTTCCTCATGAAGTAAAAATGGGAAATACTAAGTATTCATCATGGTGAAGCAGGGGGAAAGGGCAGTGTTTTCCATGAGATTTACTGGAATTGAAAAACAGTCTTCAAACTGTGTCAGAACACTAAAAGTGGCTTCTTTTGGTGCTTGTAGATAGGGATGTTGACATATTGAAAAAATGGGAAATTCAAAGCACTGATGAATCCTTGAAAAAGAATATCGGGGAAATATTGCCAAGCAAATGAAGATGAGTAATGTCAGATAATGACTGTCAAGCGGACGAGATGCAAACGAAGCTGAACAATGTTGGATGACGATTGTTAAGTGGACATGAACAAATCGAGATGAATGATGAGAGATGATGAATGTTGAGTAGTCAAGAAGCAAATGAAGATAAACAATGTCAGGTGATGTTTACTGAGCAGCAGAAAGAGAAGAAAAACGTTTTCTTTTTTAGATGGTTTATTCACACTGGAATCCAGAGTAAAGCCCCTTTCTGTATGGGCTTGCATGTTTTGAATTTAGAATAACTGTCTGACATTAGATGACACCAAAAAAGCTTCTGGTAATCTTTTTTTTAAAACACTGCAAATGTATGCCATAGTCTTCTGGTAGCTGACCTCCTCCTTGGATTTAGTTACAGTTGAGATGTGCCCCTTGCAGTGAGCTCCTCATTTAAAGAACAGTGTCATGCTGTGGGTGCTAAAGGAAGCAGAAATGGTTCTTCATCACACTCAGGCTTTTGTAAATATGAATCGCTCTGGCTTTTATGCTTACCTATTCCTCCCTTGTTGTTGAATTTTAAATTGAATTTACTTTGTGTTCTTTTCCCACAACAAAAAAACACCTTCTTGTTTCATTCAGTAATCTTAAGAAGGAATATTGTGTATAATATTGTCATATTTTATACTTGGATTGGATCTAAACTCGAGCAAATTTAGAAGCTGAGTTTTAAGTCCTGAGTTTTACTGATGATAAGGGAGCCAAGCTATTGAGATCCAAAACAAGAGGCAGCTGGAGGGATCATAACCCACCTGTTTGAGAAGAGCTTCAGTCAGATCATCTTAAGCATCTAAGCCAGAAAACCTCAAGAGACAGCTTAATTGGGCTTCCTTCATTTTGGAGCGTTTGGGCTCTTGTATTACTCAGTTGTTCCCCAAGTGTTTGTGTGGTATTCTGTCTGTAGCATCTGCTTTGGTGATGGCAATTAGTATTACTTACTTATTCTAATTAAAATGCAGAGTTTTCTACTTTAAAACAAAGCACAATGCAGCACTTGCCAGTAGTTGTCATGTGGTGGTATTCAAAATACTGAAGTACTTCCCATATTTTCATTCTCCCAGCCTTTCCCTCTTCCCCTGTATTAAGTTAGCCACAGTAGATTTAAAGTTTAATTTACCCTGCTTGTTCTTCTCTTCCCTTCACAGTCAGTTCCACTGCCTCAAAGCGACTCCAATATTATGCCATTCTGATCAGAAACACTTTTTTTTTTCTTTTTTTTTTGGGGGGAGGGGGGCAAAAACATGTGCTGCTTGCAACAGCCCCACAGCTGTGTTGTCCTGGTCCCTGGTGGTGATGGCCACCCTGGGGCACTCTGTGCGGGCAGAGCAGGTTGGGGAGCTGGTCTCTGGCTCCTTCCTCATCTCTCCATGGCTGAATCACCTGCAGGTGCTTTTTCCATCAGAGTTTCACTCTAGGTGACTCAATTTTATAAGGCTGTGCTGCTTTCCTCTGTGGTCTCCAGTTAGGTGTCGCAGAAGCAATGGGCAGGGTGTGATTCATACAGGCTCCTTAGGCTGATTCTACCGAGACTTGTATTTTTCCATGTCAGCCTGCTAGTTGGCACTTCATATCTGTTCTTGAGAAGAAGCAAAAGGAAAAGTATTTTACCAGAAGTGTCTCTTTCCTCTCTTAGGTGGGTAGCTCCTCCTGTAGTAGTAGCACTTTCTTACTGAAGTACCCAACTTCTTTGTGGGATGGACCCACCTCCTGCCCATGGTTAATTTCCAGCCTGTCCGGCAGATGGCAGTCATGGCAATCTGCTGGTCTAGGTGGTGGTCTGAAAAAGGTGGATGAAAGAGAGGTGAGACCAGCCACTGCAGATCTTATTGTTCTCTTTCCGTGTTTGGTATTTACTACCCAACTGGATGGAGGAATGGTGATTAATTATGAGGAAGAAGAAGCGTTTAAGGTATTGTCTTTGTGGTGTGTTCTGCAGTGTCAGGAGGGGGCAAATCTGTGTGTCTTACGAAGCTTCTGTACATGAGCTATGTAGGAGGATGCAGAGAGCTTTATCTTTCCCATCAGGTATGAAACTGATCCAAAGACATGCTGGGCAGAGAGTGGGATTTGAAATCCATAAACAATGTTTTTTCCACCCTAAAAAATGTTTTGACGACAGCCACGAATGCGCAGTCCATCGTCCCCCAGTCCTGCTAAGGTCTTAAGTTTTTTCTTCTTAGTAACATCTCCCTTAGCAAGGAACCAGCCTGGCTTTTGCCATTTGTGAACCTTGTGAAACAGGGAATGTTCGGTCAAACGTAGCCCTGGAGCTAAAGGTGCAGTTTCAAGTAGAAGGAGTTAGCAGTAGATTTTCCACTATTTGGAAATTTAATATTTAACATTTTTAATCCTAACCTTGATAAAAAAGCCAACATATAATAGCTTTTATAATTTTCAGTCAGTTGAAATTTTTCAGTTTTTATTATAACTATTTAAAAGACCAGACTTTTAAACAAAGCAATTCTGAAATAGGCAATTAATCTTTCCATTCTGAAATTGTCAGAAAGGGTTGTTTTGCCATTTACGTGGGGTTTTTTTATAGTGTTAAAAAGAATTTTCTTCAAGATTGTTCAGTTAGTCATTTTTGATAGAGAAAGCTATTGTTTTGGCCAATTCTCAAGCATTACAGAGAATATTTCTTTTAAGGGTCATTGGCTTCCTATATTACTGTGGAGAAATTTTTATTAAGTAACCTTTATGATTCACTGATATCCAGAAACTGGGTTAACTGGGTCCGTTCTCACTGTGGCCTGCCCATTGGAGCAAGTACAGTGACAAATTTAAATGCTGGTTAAGCATTTGGCTATAGTCAATATATTTTGTGTATCACTCAAACTGAAACTCAGACTCCTGAAAGCACCAGATCAATGGGAAGAAATTAGTGTTTATTTAATTAGCAGTGAAGTTTAGTTACTCCTTTAGTTATATTTATGCGTTTGTATCTACAGATATATATATAAGTAAGAGCTATCATTTTGTTTAAGTTTAAGGAGAAATAGTTTAACATCAAATGTTATGATGTAAGTACATTAGTAAACTAGGAAATTTTCAAAAGCAGTTAACTGATTAACTGGCCATTCTAAAACACAGATGCCAATTAACATTATGGCTATCATGTGCTGTCTTATACTGAAATATACTAGCCAAAAAAATAGAAATTATTATCTACTATGAAAAAGCGAGGCTTAGAATTTCATGCCCAAAGTTGTCTTTTGGTGTGTCCTTATTCTGTATAGTTGAAAAACTATGGAAAACTATTTTTTAAACTGTTAACTTTTAGAAGTATTAACTAAAAAAAGGCTGAGTAGTCTTCTCTACAATTAGTGGGAAAATATGGAAAAGTTTGGGTTGAATTCCAATGAACATCAATGAATTATAAAAGAATCCTTGATGTTACAGCTGCAAATCCTCCACAAGGTCCACATGCATTTTCCAGTAAGAGGAACTTTAATGTAATTACATGTAATAAAACGTGTAATGTAGCAATAAGTCATTGGCTTAACTTCTGCCAAATTCAGTGCCCCTGGGCTCACTTCCCATAGTTTCAATAGTACAAAATAGACTTTCTTTGTTTTGTTCCAATTTTGGCATGTTACTCCTTTGAAAGCAAGGATTTTCATGTGGTAGGTTTGAGGACTCCCAGTACAGCATGAGCTGGTTCCAGGCCAGATGCAGCGTGGATTTTCTTTCCTGTTCATGACTATAAGTAGTCAAATGTGCTTCTTGGATATTGGTCTTCCTATTTTTACAGTTTGGAAAGGAGAAAATTAATAAATGATGTTTTGGTTCGAAAAAGCACCAATGACATTAATTTGCAATATTTTAATACCATCCAATGAAATCACAAGACTTTTTGTTTTAGTAGTTTTGAGGTGTGGTGCAATGAAATTAAGCAGCGTTTTTCTCCCTAATGTGCTCTCTCTTCCTCATGTTTCTCTCCTCCATGTGCTGTCAACCTGCCACTCAAACATTTAAATCTGAGTACTCTTCAGCTCGACATGTTGGACAGGTTTGTGGATGGAAGTTGAGCTACATGTTAGGAATGTTGCTCATTGCTGTTTTCCAGTTTTTATGTTCCTTTTACCTTTTTTTTGTGTATTCTTTTTGGCTCTTCTTGGATATTTCAGGCCATAAAACAGCTAATGTAGAAAAGTTAAATATAAAAAAGGGGGCAATGTCTAAGTTTATAAACTTAGCATTCTTTTAGTTATTGTATGACCATTCTTTTAGTTATTGTATGACCTTTGATAGGTATGCCAAGGTCGGTAATTATAAAAGCTATTTATAAATAGCAAAATGAAGTGCATATATGCTGCTGAATTAACAGAAAAATGTTGAATTATACTCTAGTTGGTACAGTTTCACATTTTTATTCTGTAGTGTAGAATACCTTGGACTGCTGCTGTTTCTGAGGGTTTTCTGAGTAGCTTTTTTTCCATACAGTGTTCTTGCCACTCCCTGACACTCCTCCTCCCTGACACCTGTAAAAAGAAGTGAGATTTTATCAATTATCACTTCAAATAGCATCAGAAAAATGGAATTGAAACAGCCCCAAGCCCCCCAAATGCCTCATACTATCAAAACATTAACGCTTTAGAAAAAAGACTATTTTCCACCTTAACCAGCTGACAGCGTATGAAGAAAAAGAGGGAATAGTCTGGACTGCATTCTTGGAAGACAAGTTCATCTAGAGGCAGATTTGTTTGCAAAACCACAGCGGTCCCTCAATGCAGAAATTGGCAGAAATTTTCTCTATATATCTTTTTTTGTACATGTACTCCTGATAAACCTTCATTTTAATTTAATCTGTATGTCCTGCAATTAGAGTAGCAACATCAGTTATTACTGGCTGGTATCTGCTGCTTCAAGGGATCTTGAAGAAAAGAGCAGAAGACAACATGCATACAGGACTTTCTGTGCTAGTAATGTTGAAGCCACCCAACGTGAAAGTTTAAAATGAAAGGGTCCATCTACTGACACATTAATCAGTTTGCTTAGGACACTTGTGTGGTAGAGAGGTTGATGTGATGGTACAGGGATGGAGGTTTCCTGTTCAAGCAGGAAAAAAATTACTCTAATCCTGAAGAATAGGTATAAATCTTGAAGTAGACTGACTTTAACTGACAATGTACAGTGTTAGGCTTAAGGTGTACGAAGAGGTCTAAGTTAAACTCTTTGGCTAGTGGCAATATAGGCTTTTATTAAAATGTTCATCCTTCAGTTCTTAAACCCTCTTATTGTCAATATGCTGAGAAAAAGAAAAAAAAGGCAGAACAGGCTATTTGGCTTAAGTGCCTCTGGCCCTGTTTTCATCCTCTGTACCTTGTTAGTCTCTGACCCGAGTCGTGGAGTGGCAAAGCATTGAGCAGCGTGGCTGGAAACCTGCGTCCTTATGGGCACCATGAGGTGGTAGCAGTGGGCGCTTCCATATAGCACCGCTGCCTGCATCCTTGTGTAGAGAGACACGACTCAGTGAAACACAAAGCTTTCCTTGGCTTCTTATATCCCTGGCCTTAAGCTTTAAAGTGCCAAAAAGGGAAGCGGCTCTGATGGCCCTGTCATGGTGATTGCCTACCTGAATGAAACTTGGACTAATGAGGTCTTGATACTGCACTCGTTACTCAGGCAAGGTTTTAATTAACTGAGGTGTCAGGTCCTTAATGCCTTATCCTCAAGCACCTTCTTTCCTCTGTGATGCTTCCCTTCAGCTTCCAGTTTCAAAATTGATTACATTGAATGCAGGTTCCTTCATTTCCTTATAATAAAAAACTTTGCTATTAAGATAAATGGAAGTTGTTTCTTTTTTCATCTTGTGATGTTTCAGTGCATGCTATTGGCACTGTGAAATACTAAATAATATCTCACAAGTTTTTTCTCAAGTTTTGAGAAGGCAACAAAATTAGAGTCAAGAAGCATCTTTTTTTTCTGTGTGTGTGTGTTCTTTTCCTCTGCTGCTAACTGGTTATTAGTTCAAGCTCATGTCTGCCAAACCCTGTAGAATAAAATTTTTCAAGTAGCATCTGTCTTTTCTAACAACTTGTGTGGATTGCTGTGGGAATGAAATTTCTTTTGACTCACCTCTAGTTCCAAAAGTATTTGTGTGTTCTTATCTATTAAGAATGAGTCTGCAAAAGATCTATATGCAAGCCTTTGTATGATAGAAAAGAAAGGTTTACCTGAGGCATACTTTCCTCATAGTGTAAGCAAATCAATGCTCTGCCCTTGGAGTCATCCAAATCCCAGAACGTAGCTCTTCTATAAACTTGTAAATTGCAGAAAAGCACTACATCATTTTTTTCTATGTACTGCAATAATGTTTTGTTCTGCAGATCAAAATGAAGCTGCCTGATAATGAGGCTAGCCTAAGATTTCTGGTAAAGTTTTTTTCACTCTTATTCAGCTAGTTCATTGGCAGGATACCTTCAGACTTTTCTGGTCTTTATATTATGACTTTTTTTTTTTTCTTTTTTCCTCCGAATAGCGGCTGGAATTTATCTTTGTGAAACTTCACTGACAGACATCTATGGAATTTCACATTTAAAAAAAAAAAAAGACATTCATCTGAGGTTTACTGAAATATTATTGTACATTAGATATGGTTGGAAATGTCAAAGGAACTTCTGTTTTGAGAGATTATATTCCACGGTGTATTTGGCACACAACAAAGTCAATGGGTTTAAGCTCCTAAATAGCATAGTTGCTTTCAAGTAGTTTAACTGTTGATGCTTATGTTAGCTGGGAGAGGTAGATGAACCCAAGAAATGTGAAGTCCAGGATTTGGTAGGAACATAGGGTCTTCACAACCAAGGAAGCAACATTAGAGGTTAGACAATCATTTTCAGTGGTAATGCAGCACTAATACCTGAAACTCTATGAGTGACCTTCCCTTCCAGTCTCTGTAGGGCTTGCTTTCTACAGAAATGTGAAGTAGTAGGACAGTCACAGATCATTCCAGCTGGTGGCTCTGTAAAGCCCCAAATCCAGGTCTGCTGAGTACTAGCGAGGCAGCTCCACAGGTTTCTGTCATGTCTAGCCAACTTCTGTGAGTTTGTATCTGGCTGTGCAAGGAAGCACACGTTTGGCTAACAGATCTGAACAATATGGCAGATGTGAGAAGACCTTTTACCTATTTTTCTTCTGCCCCAGCTGTGTTCTCACAGTGGTGGTTTCAGTCAATTTTTTGGGTGACTTTAGCTTTTGTGTTCCTGTTTTTGAGCATGTTGTATTTTTTTTATCTCTGTATTAGTGTGGCAATGGTGTTGCAAGCAAATAATTAATTACATGTTGTTTTTCAATTCAGCACCTTAAGTGTTCACAAGATAGTATTTGCAAAATTGGTTATCTTTACAGTAAGATTTTTTAGATCTTCTAAAAAGAGGGGTTTGACCATTTACTTACACTCTGTAGCAGTGGACCACAATTTAATAGTTGACATTTTTGGGTTTGTACATGGTACTGACCAGCTTCATCTCCTAATATTTCTGAAGATCAAGGCAGAACTTCATCTGGCAGGTCTTCTATGGGCTCTCCTCACAATGAGGGCAATCGTTTTTCCCTGTGGTTTGTTAATAGTGTTATACCCATAAAGCTGAAAGGTTATTTGTCAGTCAAGAAACAGAAACTAAGCCAATCAAGCAATTCTGGGGTTTGGGATAAGAAAGAGGTGATATAATCTCTCTTTCCTCCTCTCTTGGGGGAGAAAAATGCTTATAAAGAACAATTTCTAGACTTACGATCAGGTCTTCCATATACAGAAATCTCTTCACCTGGACTAAGACAGGACAAGTTTTCAAATGAGGGTGACAGAATAAGCTGGTTTTCCATTCAAGTCACCACTTAGTTCTGCGCAAAGGATATTGCTAGGGCCAGAATGAAAATTTGAGCCTCACAGGTCCATATGCTGGTTAGGTATTTCAGTTGGAAAATGATTTATGTGACTTGCTGCTCTGCTGATGGTAAATCAGTGTGGCTCTAGGGTAAGCAGTGGAACCATGTCAGTTTATATGAGATGAAGAATTGCCCCCTTCATATCAAGAAAGCAAGGGGAGAGAAGTCCCTTTATTTATGCATTCTGGATGTTACCATAATCATCCTTTATTTTGGTTATATCAGTGCTCCTCAACCTTATCTTGGCAGAGGATCTTGCATCTGGGCGAATGGTGCTGATGAGTGCTACCTCTTGTCTAGGGAACAGGACTATAAGGGCTGTTAACAAACCTGTGCAGCAGATTTCCCCACTGCATAGACCAACCTCTGACAGATTTCCTCTCCCACCCCCACCCCCCAGAAGAAGTGACAAAACTGACAATATTTGTCCTGACACCATTTGTTTATTGAGTTGTGTGCCTGAAGCCTGTGAATTATGATCTCCTGACAGATGAAAAATGACTCAAGTTTATTTTTGTACCTCCACAATTATTATCGTTATCTGCTGGCTGAAAAGAAGAAAAAACTTTTAGTGAATACTTTCTCTAGACCAAGTGTGTTTGTGGGCAGTCCTTGACATTTATCGCTATGGTGTCCAGGTACCTCAGATATTAGGATCTGATTTTTCTAGTACTCTTCAGAAATTGTTTCATTTCTTTTTTACAGATAGTGAAAGGGAGCCAATTTTTACTTAGTATTATCCCCTTAATGCTTCTTTTTATGGCTGATAAAAAGTCAAAGAAGGGAAAAAAAGGAACCACAGAAAGGCTATCCAAGGTCTAGCTTTGGACAGGGCTTGTTTGCTTTCCACTTTGCCAGGAGCAGGAGGGAGATGATGGGCTGCAGGGGTTGCACTTAGCATGGCAGACTGCAGGCACAGCTTGCTCAGTCTCCAGGATGGAGCTAGGATCTTCTATAGGGTTGTGAATAGCCAGGTAATTTCTGAGGCTGCTGCCAGCTGCTGTGCAGAAGATGACTTCTGCAGCTCACAGCCTCCAGGCTCTCTTGCAGGCATTTGTACATGACAGTCCTTAGGCCAGAAATGTAGATATTCAGTCAGGTGCAGACTCAGAAATGTGTTCCCACCTGAATTCACGTGGTCAGGATGCATCTGCTATGCCATCCCTGAGGTCTGGTGGTTGTTCCTGATCTTCTTAAATTTCATTGAATACTGGTTGCTACCCTTTGGTACATGGCAGCTGTCATCGGGTTACAGTGATCCTGACACTGCAACTGTGTTCTTCTCCCATCAGAAAAGCCTTCATCCCTCTCACATGAGCAGAACTGTATCCATGGGACATTGCATAGCATTGTAACTTGGTAGAGCAGGAGAGGCACTTCATGGTCGCTTCAATGTTCAGTGTTTGGAGAGCCTTTTGCTAGTGCAGGTGCAGTTGCTCCATGCTGGAGGATGTGATGAAGGTGCAACCTGCTTTTATTGGTTTGGAGCTTTGGTTCCCCATTCATGGTGAGAGCTTATTAGGTGTGGTCCTGGTTTGGTTTCATTTGCAATAAACCCAGTTTGCATGCATCCAGGTTACTCCATGACGTAACCCAAGAAGATGTGATGTGCAAACAATTGGGCAATTCACTTCAAAAGTGGACTCCTGTTCTAAAATAAAAAGCTGATGTGGACATATCCAAAGGGGATCCCATCCTTCTTTGCTGTCCTTCTTAGAACATATCAGTTACTCTAATAACTTATTACTTCTTATTACAAGAGTCATAGTATTCCCCTCATTTGACCATCACTGTGACAGTTATGCTGTCAGTAGTATCAGCAGAAGATATAAATATGTATATATCTCTATACATGGAGTAATTTGATTCTCAACAGAAATGAGTGCATCAGAAGAGAGCCTAGAGTAGACATTCAGAGGAGATTGGTAGGGAACTCAGTTCTTCCCCAGTCCCAACCACGTGATCTAACCTGATCCAACGTTGAGAGGGCCTAAGCCTGGGATAGGCAGATGTTCACATGAAGCACTCAGCAAGTCTAGGAAAGATGGCTAGTCAACAAAATGTGTTGCTTGCCAGGGCCTGATTTTTTATTTTTGCAGTTAATCTTGCTTTGTTTGAGTCACTCGTCTGTTTTGGAGTTGGTCGGTATCACATCTCCTTCCTTTCCAATTTAGGAAGGAAACAAAATGTCATCTTTGGGGAATATGGCATAACCAGTCCTTCTCATATCTACCTTCTCCTTCCCATATATCATATAAGAAAGGGGAGTGCAGGTGACCACTGCTATCGACTCAATCCCTGGAAAATCTTGAGCAGCCTCTTCCCAGGCAGTTGGGTTCTGATGCACTCTGTTGCCTTGGATTACTGCTAATTGTGAGTCTGTACCTTTTAAATTACACTGCAATATATTTCATATTTAGCATTGCAAGGTGCTGAAAACTAAGATTATGCAGCCTCACTTCCTCTAGGATGTTTTGTTATTAATGAGTTTAACACCTCCACTTAATACAGTCTTGTTTAGTTGCCATTAGAGACGTGACATCAGTTCAGACTTAAGAACTCCCAAATTATTTTGTCTGTCTCACAGGTTAACTGGCTGATTACAGATAGAAATTGTAGGTCCAGCTGATTCATCAAGCTAATTAATTGAATTACTTCATCAAGATTAGCTGTGCCAAAATATTAGATGGCGAACTTGGAACCGTGCTGAAAATACTTACAATACTTACATAACGCTTCATGAAACACTGATTTTTCAAACATTAAAAATCATGCAAATACAAATTATAATATGCTGAAAAATAGAGAGTTTTAAAAACTGATTTAAACGTTTACTATGGAAGAAACCCTAGAAAAATACTTGATATTTTCCTTTACTAGCTGAACTAGAAAAGAAGGTGAAGGAAGGATCTGTTGCGTAGTATTTCTTAGAAGAAAAATTGATGTAGCTTTCCAGCTTTGAAAAAAAAATCTAAAAAAAAAAAAAAGTTTTCACATTTGATCAACCTGTTTAATCTGGCCTCAAAGTGGAATATGTTTCTTTTCCCTTAGTAAAGAGCAACTTTTTTTTTTTTAAACAAAGTGTCTTTGATTTTTTTAAATGCTCTAAGACAGAAAATTCAGGTGTTTCATTTTGCCTTCTATTTAAAAATTGATTTTTTGTATTTTTTTCCTTTTATTTTCCCTTTGACTGATAGAGTTCATTTAATCTTCAGCCATTCATGTGTGTGTAAAAATATTTTGCTCAAGCATTTGTGAATGCTTCAGTGATTTTCAGTAACTTTTAAAATTTATTCTTTTTAAACTCATATTTATATTGTACAGTCAGTCTACATTTATTGTGGTTGGAGAAAAATGTAAACTGAAATTTCACTACAGTTAACATTTGAGACTTATTTTTAAATCAGGGAGAACAGCAACAGTGAAAGAGGTTAGACTTGCAGCCTTGGTGAGGTATTAATACTGGGAGAATATGACCAACTTCATGGCTAAACCCAGCTGGCTCAACTGAACAGGGTTTTATCTGTTGGTAGACCAGAAGATATGAGAGCTAAATCATGCCAAATAATCTGTCCCAATGAGACTCTTGTTGTGTGCTTTGGTTCAGCCTTGAAAACCTTGTTATCAATACACAAAGGTATTGAAAGTGGGTTTTGTTTTTAAATGAAGATTAAGTTCATTTCTTTCTCAAGGATCTTCCCTCCCTTATGATTACAGCACAAGATGCACAGCCTTCCACTCTTGTGAACATATGGTTTCTTTGAACAGGGATGAGCGATTATTTTCTACCCCTCTTTTCTATGGTCTGCCTTACATCATTTTGCTTTGTTGTAAATCCAAAGAAAGTCTTTTTTTCATTAAATAATAAGTTTTAAAGACAGAGATTATATGTATCGCTTTGTAAGCAGTGATAGCAATCTTTGTTGTTGCAAGCTAAAGCAATCGTGCTCTCGGATTAAAACATTTCCGGGGACCCAGCGCTTCTATTACTGGAGCCACAAAGTGCAAAGCATCTTTATACTCAGTACCGAGGGGAGAAGTGTTATCAATATACGAGCGTTTCTTTTTTGTTTTCTGTGTATTTCCACCATCTGCAGGAATGGTAGATTTTCATTCTGTGTTTTTTAAACAAGGAAGAAATGAACACAAGTAACTGCAGAAGCGTTAAGAGCATTTAGAGTAAATTTTCACATATTCGGATAGCTTTTTTCCCCCCTCCATCCTGGACACTCCGTCCTGCTCAGGCTATGGAAAGCAGTCAGAAGAACAGAGCTGCAGATGTCTAGTTGGCATGAGAGATGGACTTGCTCCACCATCCCTTGCTCCCTCTCCACATGTCACCAAGGGTAGGTTTTTGAAGCGTAGGCAGAAGAGAAGTGACTGGTCCAATGTGGTATTTCCAGTAACTGACACAAGCTAGAAGAATTCTTCAGATTTCTCTTAAAACACATGAGAACAGACCAAGAGCAGCTTTGCTTAAATAACTGGTTTCTTGATGAGCCAATTCTCCACTGAAAGGATTTTGGCATAGAAGTACATAATATCTGTTATATTTCTACTGATATAACACTGTTCTTTTTATGTTCAAATAAAAATTATCTTTGCCCAGCACATATGTACAATGTAAGTTCTTTGGAGCAGAAACCAATCTTTATCATCACCACTTTTTGAGTTTAAAAGTGAGATTGTAAAAATCCTGCTCATTTTGAGTAGCCCTTACTCAGCAAATGTTCCTGACCAGATGCGAGTATGAACAAGCTTCTCAGGAGCTAGCTATATATTAAAAACCAGCTACGTGTAAGAAAATTATGTGTTGTAAACATTTGAGGCAATCCTAGCCTGTGGTTCTGTAATAAGGAGTTGCCACATGTCATAACCGGTTTCTTTTGTTGTTTCCCTGTTTCAGGCTGTGATGGTTTAATGTGAGACAGGCTTGGGAATGCTCCTGCCTTCCACAGGTTGACTAGTCCCTAGTTAAAGCCCAGACACAAAGTTGGTATAAAGTCCCCTTTGCTTCTGCACCAAATTTATCATGGTAGAGTCCAGAGGACGGCCTCGCTGTCTTTTGGGGTCATTTCAAAATAGATGAAAATGGTACCCGAAAAAGGTACTGAACTTTCGGTTCACACAGGAGGTTTCAGTCGCGAGTCCTTTACGAAGGACTGACGTTAGATCAAGGGAAGGTGCAGGTCTAGTGGAAAAACAGTCCTCTGAATCATTTCTGGCAAAGAGAATAATGTGTTGATTGGAAGTTGTGGAGCCATCTAAGTTCAAAGGTGATCATTTTGACAGAAAGGGTAAAAGTACCATCACTTACTGATAAAGCAAAATCCCCTTTGTAGATTACCAAGAAGACTTTCTAGACCACTTAATGCATAATATCATGCTATTTTAACTTTTCTTCTTGCTTCTCCTTCTTAATTTATGGGGTTTTGTAAAATTGGTAGGTAGATACCACATTTTCTTCAAAGATATTTTTCTTTCCTTGAGACAATTGGATTGCTCAACCGTTTTCTAATCTTTTGATATAGTTTCTGCAAGTAATTTTTTAATGAACTAAAATTTCTGCTGTGGAATTAAAACTCATAGTAAATTTGACCCATTTGGGAGAAAATATTTTCAGCATAAAGTTGTCTAAATTTCCAGTTCATACAGTACTAATCACCTATACAAAAATAATATTATTTTCTTGCGACAGCAAATTATAATAACGGGAATTTTAATTATGGGAATTTCAGCTGGAAATTTAAGAAAAAAAACCACAACAAACTGGTATCAAAATGTAGTGTTTATACTAAAATATTTTTTTTCCAAAACACCTGTATATTTTTGCCCTTGAATCACTGGTTGAATAAGCTGCAGTGGGAAACACAAGAAGGGGTCAGCTTCTCAGCTGGTGTGAACCAGAGACACTTCAGTGAGTAAATCAAACTACTGCAAATCACATAAGCAGAGGATCTAGCGTGGAGTCCTCAGCTGCTCTAGCAGTTTTCGCTAGGGTAGAGACGTTTTGATTATCTGCTGCTGTTTGGTAGGATGACAGTTTACTGTGGTGCTGCTGGCTGACTAGCATCAGTGATTGCAACTCAAAGAAGAGAGTCAGTGCTGTTCAGGAGCACACTTCATGCCAGAATAAAACTGGCTGTGCCATGATACTCCTCATTCCCTCGATGGAAAGAGGACTGGTCCATTTGAAAAGGTATTGTGTCATTCTTAACATTTAAAAGACCTCATTGATTTTACCTGTTCAGGATGCTTAACGGTGACCCTGCACAGAATAACAGAATGACATAAAACCTGTACATGGAAATTACTTGAAATGTACTGTCATACATCTACGTTCACATTCTCTTATGCAGAGAACATATTCAAGGGAGTTACCTCCAAACGTTTTAGAAGGAATCTGAAAGGATGTAACATTCTAATAGATATTGTTCAGTAAAGAGGTTAAACCTCCAAAATTGCTACTCCATCCTATGAAATAATTTAGCATGACTTCAACTGCTGAACAAAGATGTAGTTGGTTAGGGGTGGGATTTTCTCCTCCGAAAAAGCAAACACCAGCACGCAAATCCAATTAAACCAAAACCGAAACAATCCATCAAAAGAAGAGTATTATCTTTGCAATTACTTTTCTGGACCTGGGATATTTGGGAGTGATCCCCAGGCAAAGCACATAAAAAGAGAATGGCAGCTGTGGGTCAAAACAGAAGTCTGAATAGTCCACTGTCCTATCTAAAACAGAAGCTACTAGCAGTTATCTAGTGAAGAGTATAAAAATTGAGTAAGCATATTGTGGCACTTCCCCAGAATACTCTCCTAGTCTCCAACATCTCTGTGTTAACAGCCCTGTATAGATTTCACCCTGGAAACATGTGTAAGACTGTAGTTTCCACAACACTGTGGGGTAAGGACCTATGTACCTGTTGTGTGATCGATCACCTCCTTCTGTTTGTTTGGACCACCTCCTGCCAGCTTCGCTGGTGCCCTGCGGTGGGAGGGATGGTGAACTGCTGGTTCCTATTTATTTTTGCATGCCACAAATGATGTTATAGACCACCATTGTAACTCCCCTTAGACATCTCTGGTTCCGGTTGTAGCCCATTTATTCATCCCTGATGTGGAAGTTGTTCTGTGCCTACACCATACTTGTCACTCTTTCCTGAAAAATTTCCAGTTCTACTGTAGCCTGTAGGAAAGGGGAGAGCAGGACTGCCTGCATTATTCAAAATACTGGCACTTTATGGGTATATACAGAGATGTAATGATGTTCTCCGTTTTTTTTTTTCCGTCTGTTGTTTTTCTAGTAATCTATATTGTTTGCTTTATTGATTGCCTCTCAGTAGAAGCTAAAGAAATGGGTACGCTTACTCTAAGGTACAGCAAGAGTGAGTATAATTGATGTCTAATTTCTCCAATATCCTTGTTTATCCTTCCTTGACTTCAAATATTAATAATGTAGTCTTTCTTCTCTTATCAAAGACAGATTTGGCTAGAGTAGACTTACTATGTTTACTCTGGAATGGGGAAATCTATAGAGAGCATTTCAGGAGGTGCTCTTGAGTTGGAACATAAGCACTAATTGAAAGTGTATTATTTTCTTCTGGAGACTGCTGGTCATTTTTTCGTGCTTTCAGTGATGGCAGATGAGGTGTCAGAGAAAAGCTGGTGCGTTTGATGCTGGATTTGCTGCATTCTGTTCCTCTTGGCATCAGCAATCAAAGAATTGGCTCATCTCCTTTTTACGTTTTGCAGGAGGACTTTGAGCAGGGAATGGGAGGGACCCCAGTGAATTCAGGTTTTGCGCTCTGGTGAGCAGACCCTGGCATCTCCCCATTGTGAGTGACAGGAGGGGCACAGCACGCTCTGCTAAGCAAAGTGTGGTGGAAGTTCCTCAGCCCAGACAGTCCTCTCCCGCCCGTGAGCACTGCAGTGCTTCTCACCTCGTACCGAGAGCGCAAGTAACTGCGCCTCCCTACGCCGAAGCTAGCCAGTCTCACATCATGCCCCCTCCAAGTGGAAGTGGGAACATAAGGAGTACATCCACTCCTGCTCGACAGCCAACCCAGCGATGCATGTAGAAGAAGCGCGGGCAGTTTTAGAACACTGCTGGCAGCAGATGCTTGGCTAGTGTAAAGCGTCTTCCGCGGCCCTGTGATGATCTACACCAGCTGAGGATCTGCTCCCGGTTATGCAGTTGGGACTTCAGACGGGTGACTGCGCTGAAAGCGTTTGAGCTTCCCCCACTGATCATTTAAAAGGAATCTTAATCCTTTCAGAGCCTGCATTTTTCAAGCCCTGTAATGACACACGCCGATTGTTCCATTCACTTCATCAGAACTAATCATCAGATGTAAAACATTGTGACTGACCCAAACGGGGAATTGCTATATCGCTAATCTCAAAAAATTTGAATCTGCCCAATTAGCCAAGCCACAAGGCTTTAGAAATGTAACAGCTTTCTCAGTAAGCAGTATGTCATCCAAGCCATGGCGTAACGTGGACTCTGTGAGCAAAAATCTGACTAGTTTTCTAAGACACTCAAGTATCTTGCTGCTGTTTTGTATGTAAGAGAGGAAGGGGCACAGCACTTTCTTGACTTTATATGAACTTCTTACGAAATGTCTGCGCCTCTAATTTTGTCAGATTACATTAATTAGCAGTGAAAATCACTCTCAAAAAGATTTATTTAAATGCTTTGTACAGACCGCTTGTACTTGAGATATTTGTGGGATCACTCACTTTAATCTTGGGTTTTATAGCCCTTTCTCTTAAAGTAATTTTTGTTGACATTTTCAATGGATGCTTTCCCTAAGAAGCAGTGTCAGAAAACCATGAATAAAGCTTTGTGCAGTGACGTTACTTTGCAGCAGTGTTAGGAAAAGTATGGTGATAACATTCATTTTAAGCTGAAAATTAAAATTCAGCTACATAGCATTTTCCACCTTTTTATGGTTACATTTTGCCACATGGTTGTCACACATACATGTGACAAATTGGTGGGTCCTGAAGGTTTTCACCGAAATAGTATTTTTTAATTTTTTTATTTTTTATTATTTTTTAAAGTAGGTTTTACTATTTTAAATGCTTATGTTTGAGTAGCTCATTCAGGAAAGAAATAACACCACTCAGCTTCACGGAGTACTCAGTGATTACATACTCAGAGTTTACGGTTCATAGCAAATAGATGACCTACTTATATAAGAAACATTCTCGAGAGTCCTGTAAGTAATGAAGTGGAGGAACTGTGCATGTTCATAAATAGAAAAAAAGGTAACACCTGATAAACAGAAATCATTAACATTTCTGTTCACAAAGATAATTAAACTAGAAGGAAAATCAGTATGTAAGGTAGTTGTAGTAAAATATTATTCTAATCTATCTATCTGTTTATAGTTTCCATGACAGGTTTAAACAAGAGTCTCTTCTTAGGAGCTGGAAGGTTGGGTGTTTGTTTTTTAAGAAAAGCGTAAAATCTCAGCAAAAAGGAAGGGACAAGACATCAAAAGGATGTTTTAATATCTATCGGAACCACTAGAAAATGAGTCATTTGCATTCAGAGAGTGTGAAGCATCTGTGGTTTATGGCTGAGAGTTGGAGGATCATGGGCTGGCAGATGTAAACAGGCTGAAGCTGATAGCTGCTTAAAAAACAACAACACTGAAGACAGCTCAAACTGGGGAATGGAATAATGTGGAATGTGCTGTTTTCCAACCATACTTAAGGAACACAGGAGGTACTCCTTTCCCAGATACAGTTTCTGAAGGTTAGGAATCAATGTGTCTCAAGGTTAAGGTGTAATACTATCAAAGAATTAAAGGTAGTTGAACAGGAACTGATATATTGTAAGACTGAAGTATTGCAGGTGTAGATATAAAACTTGTAACTGCAAATTATAAATCTTACTTTAATCTGTTGTTGTACAACTGCTAATTCAAGCTCCAAAATCCCACCTATTATGCCATTATTACTGCTGTT
Source organism: Fulmarus glacialis (assembly GCF_000690835.1). Taxonomy (NCBI): domain Eukaryota; kingdom Metazoa; phylum Chordata; class Aves; order Procellariiformes; family Procellariidae; genus Fulmarus; species Fulmarus glacialis. The sequence continues at coordinate 18,171 of NW_009230309.1, forward strand.
GAAGCCTGCCGCTCTCCTATTCCAAATACCCCTTGGCACACGATTGCTGCAGCACTGAAGCTCTGAAGGACATCAAAAATATCCATGAACACTCAGAAAAAAGGCCTGTCACTCTATAAGGATAGAAATACCCTTATACCATAAAGCCAATATACATAACATCTTGTAAGGGCTATTTTAGGCATCACGTTCAGATGCAATTTAGGAAAATGCAGTACTGAAGAGAGGAACCCCACTTCCTTTTAGGACCAGTGGGGAAAATGGGATGGAGGGCGCAGGAGTCAGAAACTTCTGAGCTAAATAAATGCTGGAAGGGCAATGGTTTTCCTCACCGATGTCTGAGCTTTGCCAAAGGGTACCGAATAAAATCCTTTACAGGAAACATCATCTGTTTTATACGGTAACTTGCAGTATCACTCTCAAACTGACTTCTGCAAGCTAGCAGGAGGCCTAACCTAGCCTCCAGGATTGCCAAATGTAGCTTTCACTGCAGATTGCCCAAAGGGTTTGTCAGCACCACCAATTTATTTGTATTTTGTCATTTTCATAAAAGCCATGCGTCTTGAGACTGTCAGATTCACTTGAGTCTACTTGAAACAGTAAATAAGATTAAAACGAGAGATAAGCTCCTGACTAAAAGCTGAAAAGGCTGTTGCAAAAGGGAAGCATGAAATAAGGAAATGCAAAATGCACCTGAAAGCAATCTTTTCTCCAAACCACCATGTAAGACTGTGACTGGTCTTAGATGCTGTAGCTGAGGGCTGATGCCACAAAGCCCCAGTTAGAGAACTGCATTCGAGAGCAGACGTGTGAAACGACTTTGGGAAGGGAGCAGCTCAGTCATGCTCGCCTTGGGCACTCTCTGAGTCAAATTTTCCTCTTTTTCCTTGGTCTCAAATGGGTCTTTCGGGCTCACTAGCACTCTCTTCCTGTCTGTTTTATCCAAAAGAAAATGGCTTTGATAATATACCTTTCTACTAACATGTACCCAGTTTCTCTTCACTAATTTCCTGGTGTATTTATTTGCCCTATCTTGGGGAACCTTCTCTAAATGTGCATTGCCATTTTAGTCCTCACTTAGCACATTTCTTCCAGCTGAAAGGCTTTTTAGTCCTCACTTAACACGTTTTTGCTGGTTGAAAGACTATTTTTTTTTTTTAATTTTTAATAGGTTTCTACTTTTTCTGGACTGACAGGACCCTGTATATATCATAAGAAGTAGTCATTTTGCTGTGCGTAACTCCTATTAGAATCCTAACAGTTGAGTTTTTCCTTGAGATCATACACAGCAGCTGCAGTGTTCAGACAGTTGTTTAAATTCTTTTCGACGGTGTCTCCTGTCGGCGGTTTTGGGGATCCTGCTATAACAAAATGTCATTGAGAAACATTCATGCCATGGGTGGGATTCCCTACAGAAGCAAACGTGTTCACCCCCGGGCAGGCACAGAAGTAATGTCTAGTGTAGGAGATGTGCGATTCGTAAGAGGGAGAAGTGGGGCTGCGTGTAATTCCACAAATCATGCACAGGTGAAACTGTGGACCGTGGACATTTATCTTCACTTGGATGCTGACCCCATTGCAGCGCATCACTCGCTACGACTGGCAGTTCTCCTAAGACTTTGTCAGGGGAAAGGCAACTACTCCACTGTGGTCCAGCAGGCTCTGGTCTGTCCTCAGTCTAACGAGCTATGTAGAAACTACATGACCTACCTCTGCAATGTAAGTGTAAATCCCACTGAAGTCAGTGTGATTAGGGCACTGTAAAAGTGATGTATGTGAGAGGAAAACCAGAGCCATGAGATGAATGACCGGAGTTGCCATTGAGCTGTAGAATCTCCTGGCATAGCTGGCTGTAAGATGCAGAGACTGTGTGTGATGCGTTCAAAATCAGAACAGCAAAAAAGGATTTAGGGGAGACACCAGTAAAGCAGCAAAACAGAGGGTCTTGTTTAAAATAGGGAAACAAAAATAATTCTAAACTTTCTGAAGAATCAATGGTTGTTCCAGCAGAAAGCGAGAGTGGGTCTTTTCCTCACCATCTCTTTTGTTTTAAAGGCTGGGGGGAAGGTTAGCTTTAAGTTCCAGGCTCTGTTGAAATTTTTTTCTGGTTTTTTTTTTTTTTTTTTCCTTTTGTCATTTTTCTGTGAAATTATGCTAAAGCTAATTGCCACGCTACTGCCTGTGGTAAAAAAAAGATTCATTTTGGGTTTAGCTTTTGGACTGCGCTCTCATACTTGCTAGAATTCCTTTAACACAGACTTTGCTGTCAATTCTTAAAATTTCCTTCTACAGGGAAATAGAAAAACAGAAGAACTCATCTACAGCCTTTTTGAGTTTCTTATGGCATCACCAGTCTTTGGAGCTACTTACTTCTTTGTTGCTCTCGAGAGGTTAAGATATATTATGGTGTGGTATATTATGTTGTGATCTGTTTCAAGTGCCTCAGAAGATTCAGATGTGAAGTAGAGATCTCAGACAATTTAGCTGTGAGGTAAAGATTCAGTTTTTCTGAGTGAAACCTCCGTGCCTCAATTCATCAAACACATATTTTGTGTAGGCCAGTGTCATACGAATTTTAGATGCTATCTTAGTACATTTTGAATATATTTTGCCCTGCTCAGTTAAGTTGTGATTCTGTTGTGATTAGACACACGTTCTCTCCAAGTAGATGAGTAGTCTCAGTGAAACCTTCTACCGACACTCTTCCAGTTCACATAAGCTACCTGACTGCAGAACTGTGACCTACCTTTCTGCAAGCAATATATATCCGTTTTATTTGAGTTCAGATCAATTTTTTTTTTTTTGCAGGCAGGTGTTTGAGAGTCATCAATGTGACAGTTTCCAAGTCAAAAATAATTCTAGGTTGGCTTTTTTTCCCCCCTTATAACTGCCCTTCTCTCCCTGTTTATTTGAGGGCACAATGCAAGTCTTAAAGGAACAGCCAGCAGGGAAATGCTGCATTTTTCATTGGGGTGACACATATAGAAAGTGAGAGACTGCTGAGTCAGGCACAGTTTGCTGTTTGTCGCTGCTTAAAACCATTAGCAATATAAGATTATACAAGGCACCTGTTGAAAGATCAAAAGATCTTACTTGAAACCCTGTAGAGTGATTTGTAGCACAAAAATAAAAATGATTTATTTTTCTGAGAGCTTTTATGGCTTAGCTAACAAAGGCAGGAAGGTGGCATGATTTTCCATGGCTTGTCACAAGCCTTTGAGACTGTTTGACATGATCTTTGAAACATCCGATGAGGAGGAGGGGAGAATTATTACTGGTATTGTTTCACAGAGAGGCATAGAGTGGTCAGATCCTTTATCGCTTTAAATCCACTTTGTTCATCTTGGTGTATGGGGGCGGGGGGGG
>NW_009230310.1:0-21022 GCF_000690835.1 Fulmarus glacialis
GCTGGCTGGGGTTAAACCACGACAGTGAGACTAAAACGCAGCTGCCATACAGTGCCCGTCTACTTGGCAGGACCCTGGACTGGTGTGTGGGAGCTCTCTGCACCCTGCTACTGCCCCGCTCTGCAACCTTGGCTGCCTCACATCCCCTTTCCATGATGTTTCTCCTCCCCATTTTGACCTGGGTATTTCGGTGCTGCGCTGACTCTGGCTGGCACTATAGGCCCTGATCTCAGCTGCACCATCCACGCAAGGGTTCAGTACGCTGTCTCAGAAGTGCCAACAGAAGACAGCTAAGGAATGCCAGTCCGTCACTAGGGCATGCCAGTTCTGCACCTCCTCTGTAATCTTCCTGAGGGACCAGGAGAGACTGAAACTCCCCAGTTACACACAAAAGGAGAGTTAATATTCATGATGGGATGTCTCTATTCACGATGCACTGGGATAACGCATCCTCAGTTGAGATCTATGTGATTCAGTCCTGTCCCAGCTCGTAGGCTGCATGCAGCCCAGGATGCATAGAGACAACCCTCATCGCTGTGTCCCCAGAAGCATGCTGTGTCCCCAGACCAGCATGTTGGTCCCAATAATCCCATAGGAAGACCATGGATCATCCCATGATTTCCCAGACTTTCCTCCCCTGCACAGTGTCCCTTCACGGGGTTCATCTCCCTATGCTTACCTGCCCTGCGAGGTTAAAGTATGCGTGGTTTGTCAGGTTAATGGGTGTCGTCTTGCTGGTCTGGGCTCGATAGTTGATGGCCAGCTCCCCGCCGCTGAGCGTGTAGGTCACCCAGACTTTCAGGTCACCGGGGTAGCCTTCCTCACCATCGGGGCTGAGTCGGAAGAAACAGACGCCATTCAGGAGGACCTGGGGGCTCCAGAGAACCTGCAAGGAGCATGCTATTGGTGGGACAGTCATGGGAAACATGGTGCCCTTCTCTCCTGCCCCACGCTGGGGCTGAACCCAGGGACAAAAGGTACTCAGGGAATGATGCACTGTAACAAAGGTTTTTTCAATCATCTTTCCTGCTCTTACTCCTAGAAGAAAAAAAAAAAAAGACCAAATAATCTTTTTCTCCCCATGAAGGACTAAAAAACAATATCCCCTTGTTGAAAAAGAAAAAGGGAAGTGGGAGAAAACACAAGCACCAGCCTGCTCTTGGTCAGCCACGGCCAGCAGCAGGAACAAGTTTTCCAATGAGCAGCCAAATAAACGAGGCAGTTTGTTCTGACGGGGGTCTGTCCTAGCCTGCGTTACTCCATGCCTAAGAGGGTCCACGCATTTGATTTTTGCCCTGCAGCTGGACTTATTCCCACTCCCATGGATCTCCTGGTGTGCAATGTTGCCTCAACAAGGTGCCACCCTTTGCTCAGCTAACTCGGGGCTGGTTTCTAGGACAATGTAAATGCACACTGGGAGCTCCTGCTTAGGAGCTGGGGTTGGGTTAAATAGTACCAGATGTATTGCCAGACACATCCACACGTCAGTGCTAATCCAGAGAACTGGGACCTCTCTGTTTCTTGCCCCTGCCAGAGACCAGGGCTCTACTTGGAGCCGAACCTGCTGGCGAGCGAAGCAAGCCAGCACACTGTAAATTTAGCTGCCCAGACAGCCTGCTTGACCCTGGCCGTGGACCTGATACTATGCAGATGTCTCAGCCCCTTGCAGGATGGATGTGTGACAAGAGGCGAGGTGCCCAATAGTTACTGTCTAATCAGAGAACAGATCTAGGGGCAGGGGCCAGATAATGCCTTTGAGATGACCCCTTTCATGTGCCGTGCAGAGATCGCAAACTTGGGGCACTTGTCAAAGGCCAACATTTTCACCAAACACGGGAACTGAGGGTGCCAAATGTGATAACCAGGCTGCAGAGCAGGTCCTCCTGCACTGAGTGCAATTTGACTGCAGCTCCCACTGCTGTGGGATGCTGTGGTTTTATATATGAGTTTCTATTTGAGTTATTTGAAGAAAAAGCTGTTAAAGGCCAGTAATCATGCAGATATCAGTATTTTTTAAAGCTAATTGGGTTATTTTCTAAAGTCCCCCAGTCCCTCAGCAGCGTGGTCAGATATTGCCGCCAGGCAAAAGTGGCTGCAAGCTTCCTTGTCATCAGATCACACGCTAACCACAGCACCGAGGTCTGCGAGATCAGGAAAAACTGACAAGATGGCCAAGATATTCACAGCCAAGAGCCAGCATGTCTTGTTTTTGTTAGGGTTGACTACAGGTCTCTGCACAGTGACCATTACCCGGCTGGGGTGGGTCTTGAGCAGGTGCCTGAGCATGCCCCATAGGCCAGAGGACACAAAGCCCTGGCTGGGAGGTGTCACTGCCTTGTCCCCACCAAGTTGGCGTGCCTTCAGCAAGCAAGGGGAAGAGGCAAGAGATGTATAAAGAAACTTTAAACCAAATTGTACTCTTTGGGGGTACAACAGCCAAGTCACCCCAGTACTCCCTTTTTTCTAAGGCTGCTGAGGACCGTTTGACCCTGATATGATTGCAGTTTGCACTGCGCTGCCCAGAAGTGAGCTTTTTTCCAGACATTGACTTTTGCCCCATCAGCCTGGATGTCCTTTCATGAAACAAAACATTAACCCAGGAAAGTAGCTGCACCAGCACATTCGTATGTGTTCCTTTGGGGAAATGGTGGATCAGCTACTTGGTGGTTACAAATGCATTTGATCAGACAAAGCCCAAGGCTTCAGGAAAGCAGAGACTTCTGAGCCTGCTATGCAATCAGCAGGGTTATCAACAAGGCTTTCAAGAGAGGAGATGCTCTGATGCTCTTACTACTTTTAAGCAGCTGGTATCTGAACTTCAGCAGCAGCTCATGAGAGAAGATAGGAAGGGTTGAGTGCCCTAAGGCCAGGGAAAGGTTATTTTATCTCAGGAGATCACAGGAAAGGGCTGAGGAGGGGACACAGCAATACTGGGGCATTTTGCAGGCCTGATCTGCTGTGAGTCAGAGTGAGAGCCTGGGGTATGCTGTCACTGGGATGAAAGTGGCACCAAAGGGGGTAATGCAATAACCGCACTGAACCTGCAGCACCACCCTGCTCTCCCTGTACTTGGGAGTGCTGTCAAAAGCAAGCAGCAATGATATGCAGTTTCTGCAAACCCAGGATCTTCTGACTCTGGGAGGAGCTGTGGGCAGGTAACAGCCTTGAAACTGCAGGCACAAATGAGTCTGCATGGATCACTGTTCCCCAAGAAAGTTTCTTTGGGCACTGGGACAACTACAGTACCCACTCTGAGGCAGTGCAGCTGGCGCCTCGGGAGCTTCCATTGTGCATGAGGCCGGGTCCTCACCGCCATGTTCTAACCCAGGCTCTGTGGGAGCAGCACCTCGCCCCAGGACAACCCTGTCAGAATTGGGCTTACAAGGCCTCAGGGCTGCAGTAACGCAGAGGAAGCACAGCAACCCTCTGCATGGCATCCAAGGATGACATAAGTGAGCCCTGCTAAGCCACCCGGGCAAAGACAAGCTGACCTAGCAGCTCACAGGGTCTCACTTCTCCCTGTTCCTGCACTCACAGCACTTTCTGGGAGCTGATTCAAATCAATTACACTAGAAAACCCTGCAGGGTCGGCAGTGAAGACATCATATCCTCTTGCCACAACCCCACAGACTGTGCTGGAGGACACCAGGACCCGCCAGCCTGATTTTCACCTTGTCAAATCCCCTGGCGCCTCCGTGCAGGCTGTTGGGCCCATTGTTGAGGAAGAGCTGATACTCCTTCCCGTCCACGGTGAACCTCCCCTTCGCAATCCTGTTGGCAACACGCCCCACAACAGCGCCAAAGAAAGGGTGCTTCCTCGTGTAACCTGGCCAGAAAAACAGCGCATGGTAAAACGCAAGGATTGGGTGGTCTGCAGGTGTGCTTACGGACTCAGAGGTGTCTCTCTCTGCTTCCCCACAGTACTAAATAGGTGACTGCAGTCCCGGTGTTTCATAGGACACACAGCTCGCTAGTCATACACGTCTTTGATTAAAACAGCCTGATGGGATCTTGTATTCTTTGCAGATTTGCAGAAAAGGCCTCTGTCACTGCCAGTCAAAGCGTGACGCAGCCGCCCTGTTAGAGGGGCACACTGCAACCTGGAGCCACCAGTGTCCCCATTCCCCATCCACCACTGAACCCAGGACAGGCAGCAGGAGTTGTATTTATTCAGCCCATGATTTGGAGGGGACCCTTAGAAGCCAAATCATGCAGTGTGGCAGTAAACCAGAAAACGCTGGTTAAATTGCCTGAATTTTTTTTTTAAAGTTTTTTTTTCTGAAAGAAACAGATTTAAACCCACCTTCCAAAGTGTCGAAGCCTAGGACAACATCTGAAAACTCCCCATCCCTGCCTTTCGTCTCCAGAGCAGCGATTATGCACCCTAAGGACAGGATCTCCACTTTCACACTGTCCGACTTTAAGATGAACTTTTCCACCACTCCTCCTCCTTCCTCCTGGGGCATCTGCCCGAACACCTCTCTCTTCACTTCTGTCATTGCTCCCCAAATCCTGGCTCCTGGCACCACCGGCAGGAGCTGCGGCCCTGCCAGGGAAGGACGCTCAGGAGGAAGCAACGGTGGCCGGGAGTAGAGCAGTTCTAGAGAGCAGTCATAAAAATCACATGATTGCCTTCCAGCGCTGGGAGGAGTTGTGCCATGCGTCAGCTACGCCCCGCCACCCCGGCTCGGCGGACGGCACGCTGGCAAGCGGCAGCGCAGCCACGGAGGGATGCAGTGGAGTGTGGAGAGGTGCCAAGGGCTTTCACCTGAGGGCAGCGGCCCTCTGGGTCTGGTCGGCTGGAGGTGGCGGAGGAGAGAGGAAAGGATGCCGAAAAGAGGGAGCAAGGCTGTGCGTGCTCAGGCTTGTACTGCCGGGGCCAGGCAGCGCGGCTGCCAGCCTGCACATTTGGGCTTTCGGAGGACAGAGCATCACCGCCACCAGCACTTCTCCCCCACTTTCATTACACTGCCACGGCTTTCAGGGCTCTTGCAAAGTATGACATGACAAAATGCTTTATGTCCCTTTATGTCCCCTCCTTAGCCCCTCCACAAGAGGCATAAGGCAGGTCTAGCGCCTGCTGAAGGAGCTGTAAATCAGGCTCAGGGCATTTGCTGGCCAGGTGTTATTCTCAAAATCATGCTCACGTGGCCCTGACCCAGACTTCATTAAAAATCATCATCTTTTGAAATACCAACTTCTCCTGTCTGTCTCAGGTCTTTGCAGGCAATTTCAGTCTGCGGGAAAACCCTAGCAACATTTAAGTAATGTGTGTGCACATTTCTGACATCTCTTGGCAAGGCTCAAGTGCAAGGCGAAAGAACTTCACTACAATTTGATATTGTTGGATTTTTATGAGGGCCCATTTCCAGAATTTGTTCAAAGAACCAGTAATTCCAAGAACTGCCACCAAAAAACCTCAATCAATAATGCTAAATATTCATTTCCAACACAGCAATCACCTTTCGACAAGACAAACCACGGATTCCAAGCCGACACAGAAACAAAACCTCCCACCCGGGGCTGAGCAGAGGTGGTTTTGGAATCTGCACCTCTTTGTTAATGACGGCCTCGTGTTTGCAGTGTAACACAAACGGCTGTTCCTGTTTCCCTCTGCACCTTCACAGCCAGGGCTCTCTATCTGAAAACAACATTGCAAGTAAACATGCTTTTTACTGCTCATCAATACCACCTCCCGTTTGAAACAGGCCAGGGAGCAGCACAAACTTTGGAGTGAGGAAGGCTCCTGGCAGGTGGAAGAAAGGGCAGCCGCATTTATAACCGTTCATGAAGTGTTTTCACGTGCAAAGCGTTCCCAGAAGCTTACTCCTTAGCACCTTGGCTCCCTCAACACCTTTCTCTTAATGTGCTTCTCCACACATAGGAAGCATTTCTGCTTCACAAAGACAGGTTTTCATTAAGGTGTGTTTTTTTAACACGACGGGAGCTGCCATTTTGATTTACTTCTCTGATTCACACCAGAGAAGGTCCAGATGCAACTCTTTGTCTGATATAATAGGCATGCACAATACCTTCACAGATGCAAGATCACTCAATCCCCAGTGACATCTAAGACTATGCAAGTGCAAAAGCAATACCACAGACAAATCTGTTCATGAACCATTCACCCAACTTTCAAGCTGTCAGGTAAATCAGAAAAGAAACCAGCTTGCACACGACTGAATCTTGCATGAAACAGTAAGGGCCGTGGAGCAATGTCAGTTTCAGGATTTGAGCAAGGTATTTCAAGCGTCCTGCTTCATTACCTAGAGGATTTCTCATGGTTCGCTTTTGTGTGCATCCTACCTGTCTACCTCTGGCAAATGGGGGAGGCAGACAAGGGGAAGAGGCAGGATACAAGCGAGTTGTGTTCAGCACCCATCACACGGGATTTTCTTTTTGGTCATTCCTATTTTTAAGAGAGAGTTTGTTTCAGGCCTTATTCCCTGTGGCACTGAGTTTTGCTTACAGTGAGAGTCAAATGCAAGCTCCTTGCATTTTTCTCTTCTTTCTTCCCAGAAGAAAACAGCAGTATGGGGCCTGAACATGCCTGAGATTAGCAGCAGGGCACTTCCACAGCTGGTGTGTGTTCAGAAAAGCGTGCTGCACATCTCCAAGACTTTGGTTTCACTCCTCTGCCTTGCAGCTCTGCACAAGTAGCTGGGCAGTGCACTCGCTCTTCTCTCTGTATCTCCCCTTGCTCTCACTGAACAGGTACTGCAGCAGCCTTTTGCAACCCAAACCCCAAAATGTTTATAAGGAATAAGGATTTATCTGCTGTATCACAGCCAGTGACCCTGAACGTATAGCAGAGGTGTGGCATGAAGGCAGGTTACGTGCTGCCCAGAAGCCTGGCCCCAGCTGCTCTAAACCAGGCAAGAGATTTCTGTTTAGTAGCCAAGGCGAACTGGGAAGTCAGCTTGTGAGTGAATCATCCTGTCTTTCCCCCACCAAAAAGCTAATAAAAGGCACACTGTGAAAAAGAACAGTTTTGTTGGGTTTTTTTTTGAGATGGAGCCATTTAATGCACTGTCAGCTACTGTCAGAAAATAAACTTGTTATGAGAAAAATTACAGAGGAGAATTTATTTCCCTGGGATCAGCAGCTTGGAAATTCCAGGTGCCTGCGGGGCAGCTACCGTTTTGCAAGGCAGAAGCGAGGCAACGGATTTTACACATGCTAGTGCTGTTTTCTTATGGATACTTTATTTTTGTGCTTTTTTCAGATGTTTTTCTTTAATCCAAAATAAAGTGACTTTGCTTAAAAGGCTACAGTCAACCAAAACTCTCTGTCGTGCCATACCTGCTCTCACAAGATCCTTTTTTGGTGGGTCCTAAGGCACTTCTGTAATAAATTACATCACTACACTTTCTTCCTTAATTTTGTATTTATTTTAAACCCAGCTGTGATTTTCAGTTTATTCTGGATTTGAGCAAGACTTTAAGACTCAACTGACGAAAAAAAATCTTAAAAGGCAATTCAGGTTTGTGAAGGGATGTGTTGTGCTCACTTATAGGATCCAACTCTGTTCGGAGTTACCCAGATCTGTAACTCCCATTTTCAGCAGAGCTGCCTTGTGTAATGGAGCAGGGGTGTGATGTTAGTGCCACTCACCATCCTTGAGATAGGTGACATGTCTGTATCCCCCTGTGGGGAATCTTTGGACAGTACTCCTGGGCCAGGTTGCTTGGACCAGATCTCTTGTTTTGGGGAACCTAAGCTGTTTGTCTCAGCACCATGAAGTGATGCAGCTTTGCACGCAGAGCCCAGAAACGATCAAGCTGTTATTACACCAGCGGCATTTTGATTTGAAGGTGACAGAAACACTCCAAGTGCTGTAACACTTAAGCAGTGGCCAATGATTACAGTTTGCTGTTGCCCAAGAAGCTTCCTTATTCACTGATAGCAACAGTAATGTACCCAGCACTGCAGCTGGAGATGGGGTCTGTTGGGGCTGGCTGCTGCACAGACACAGAAAAGAACGCAGACGTCACTTGTTACACCCTCCAGCATTACAAGGCTGTAATTAAATCCCTTTTTCCAATAAACCCAAGGGGACGAGCTGGCACTAAAGCCTGCAGGGAGTTTGCATCAGTACACAGAACAAAAGGGGAGACATTCCCCCCACCATTTTATTGTCTGTTTATTGAATGTATTTTCAACTCTGCTGGGTACTTCCCAGCACACAGGCTTAAAATGGAGCCTGCACTTTTTTTGCTTCATCTCTTCAGGGGCAAATATACTGAGCCATTGATTAGGTTATTTTAGAATCATGGCACGGTACAATTGCTTGCTGTTATTCTGGCAGTCATTTATCAGGAGCCAGTAACGCACGTTTTATAAAGCTCTTCAAAAAACACAGCTACCCAAGAACACTTTACACAGCATGTTTCAGATGTGCCTTTGTGCACAAGTTGTTTGGCACAGTAGCAGCCAAAGAGCCATTCGGATGTGTTGGTTGCTATAGTAATTACTTTCCTTGGGAGCTAAAATAATAGCTTACAGCTCCTGCAGCTCACTGTTGTGTAGGCTGCCTTGAACCAGAGACACTTCCATTTTGTTTTGGAGGGGGCTGGGGACTATAATGTACGCTGAGAAACAGAATTTCCTTTCTATGCTCATGCAGCTAATTTTGAATTTAACCTTTGTAGAGGATGTGTCACAGGTCTAAAAGTTCAAAAATAAAAGCAGCATATGAAATGGTAGGACAGCCTTGCAGCTGAGGTTTCTGATGAGGGTGAAGATTTGGATTTGCTTTCCATTTCTGTTACTGAAAACTTGTAGGAAAGGGACTGAGGGTCATGCTGAGACTCATTTTCAGTGCTACAAAGCAATGGGTGGGGGGCTCACAGGGGTTTCAAAAGCGCCTAAGCAAGTCAAGCAGGAACGCGACAAGGAGGACAGCTCTGCATCGTTCCACATTTTTTACACTGGTGACAGCACTGGTGAAGTAACTGCTGTATGGACCTGCAGCTCTGGAAAGGGTAAGGGGTCTCACTGCAGACAAAACAGCCTTTCAGAGCAATCCCACAGCTGGCAGACTCCAGTTCCCCCCCTCCATCTGCAGGCACAGAACATTTCTGAGTGACATTTAAAATTGCAGTCCTGTGGGCTGTGGGAGTTTTGCTTGAAAGGGCACTGTGTAGAAGCATTTCCTAGCAGTAGGACAAGACCCGTGCTCATGGCTCTGCGTGGTCATGAAGGAGGCACCGAATGGGAAGGTCTGTAAGTTGTTTTGGACTCCTGGCCTGACGAGCCAGGGATTTTTGTGCAGCTTGCAGCCAGGTGGGCTGGCACGGCATGGCACTTCTGGTGTCTGCCAAGGAAGCAGAAAAGAGGCAGGGCCAAGTGGCACAAGAAATGATAAGACCGATTACCCTCCTGCATCAAGAAGCAGCTGCAGGGCCACTGCAGCTCAGATTCGTGACTCACAGAGGTTGACCTACATAGGGTCCCAGCACCAGCAACAAGTACCAGTTTGGTTTTGCAGACAGAGACCAGCAAAAGGGAAGGAGGATAAAAAAAAGAGCTCAGAGAAGGGGGCAAGAGGAGCTAGGATGAAAGGAGAGAGAAAACAAATAAGGAAAGCGTTTTGCCTCACAGTGCTGTCCTAGAAAATTCGCTCTTAGATGTGTACACAGCTGCATCGGCAACTCGCAGGGAGATGCCAAAGGGAGATAAAAGAACTGCATCATCTGCTAAAGGCTGTGAACACAAACAGTTCCTGTTTGAGTAACAGCAATATACAAAGATGCTGGGAGGAAGGGTGTTTGGGGAAACAACAGGACAAAACTGGGCCTTCGGATGTGAGGGGGGGTGTGCTTGGCTTGCAGGCAGCAGATGATAAGAAATTATTTCACACGTGTAGATGTGCAAATCCCCCTTCCCCCCCAAATTTAGCCATAGCATACACACAGGTTTTGTGCCTACACAGCTTTGCTGCTGAGGTGTAATGCTTAACCAACAGAGTTAAAGCAGCCTAGCAGGTAGTTGTATGAGCGTCCCCCTTCTTCCCGGGCGATGCTGGATAAAGTGCTCTTTGGTATGCCCACATGTTTCTCTATGAGGTTTGTATCTAACGACACTGGCACAACTAAAGCCGGGTGACTTTTTTATGGAAGGATAGCCCTGTGTCCTGGTTTTGGCTGGGATAGAGTTAATGTTCTTCCTAATAGCTGGTATAGTGCTGTGTTTTGGATTTAGGGTGAGAATAACGTTGATAACACACTGATGTTTTAGTTGTTGCTAAGTAGTGTTTACACTACTCAAGGACTTTTCAGCTTCCCATGCTCTGCCAGGTGCACAAGAAGCTGGGAGGGAGCATAGCCAGGACAGCTGAGCCAACTGGATATTCCCTATTATATGATGTCATGCTCAGTATATAAGCTGGGGGGAGTTGGCTGGTGAGCAGTGACCGCTGCTTGGAAACTGGCTGGACAACTGGTCAGCAGCTGGTGAGCAATTGTACAATTGTATTGTGCATCACTTATTTGGTGCATTTTTTCTTTTTCTTCCCTTCCTTTTCTGTTCTATTAAACTGTCTTTATCTCAAATCTCAATCCACGAATTTTACTTTTTTTTCTGATTCTCTTCCCCATCCCACTGCAGGGGGGGAGTGAGCGAGTGGCTGTGTGGTGTTTAGCTGCCGGCTGGGGTTAAACCACGACACCCTGGAAAGCCAAGGGTGATGCTGACCTTGCAGTGAACGGCAGTCCAGGACTGCTCTGATGACCAAGCCACGGCCCCCATGCTTGCATGTACACCCCAGAGCCCCATGGAGGCAGGGAGAGCCTGTGCACACTGGGCATAGGGGGGCTCTGTCTGCCTGCCTGTCCCTCCAGCCCGGGGCAGATACATTGTGCCCAGCCCGCAGCTGTTACCAGGCTGGTTGGAAGTCAAGAGGACATGGTTTTGGTGTTCCCAGGCCCTCTTCCCCTCACAGTGTGGATGTTGCCAAGATTATTTGTGTAGTGCCTTTAAGGATAATGACAAAAGATCACAGAAATCCCAGGGCAAGACAGGATGATAGACTTTGTCAAGGAAACCCCTGAAAAAAATGATATTGGAAATCTGGAAATGCTTCATTGCAAGGACTCATGGCTCTTTATTTTCTTTTTTTTTTTTTAATTTTTTTTTTTTATGATTAGAGAGCTAAACTTTTAATTCACAACAGTCCGATTGTGCAGGCTTCAGCTACGAGAACATTTAAAGTGTCTGGTTTGTATTAAACTTGTTGTGATGTTTCAATTTTTTTATCTGAGAATTTCCTATGGCCTTTTTGTAAAGCTCTTGGGCTAAGTTTTCTGCTATTGTATCAGAAAATTTGGCTGCATTTTTAGCCCTGGTGGATTGTGGTGTACCAAAATCTTAAAATTGTCACTGAAGCACCCCAGTAGAAACAGTATTTAAGATGCAAAATCCTAAATGCAAAGGGGAAAAAAGTATTTCTCTGGCAAGAAGCTTTAAGAAACAAAAAAGTAAATAGAAAGGCATCCAAAGATAAAATTTCACAATCAATTCAATGTATTATCTGATTTTACAGATTATCAGCTGTCTTTGAAACATACCACCTGTATTCACTGTGGCCAACACCTGCAGTTTTAGCAGAGTAACAAAATTTGTTTCTCTACCCAAAATGGAGTCAGGTGTGGGAGAATCTTGGCTTTCCTTAAACAGGAAATCTGCAGCCGTCATGGGAACTTATAATTAAAAACATGATCCAAGTATGAGATACAGTCTCAAGTTACCACAAGGCAAACAAAATAATTCAGACTGTTTCAACCACAAAAAAATTACTTCTGATTTTTAAGCCATGGTTTGGAGGGAGCAGGACAGGGCTAATTCATGACTTTTGATTTCTAGGATGGGTAGTACTCATCTAAAGAATGATTAATGACAGTATTTCTGGACCACTAGATTTTTCTTTGGGTTAATTTGGGAGTAAATTTTGTTATTAATTATTTGATGCTTGACATTTGTAATGAGCTGCTAATGACTCAGAACATGCACTTTAGGAAGCCTTGTTATATTAAAAGCAAAAGCTGCAGCTACGTTAAAAACTCGGGGGAGACTGCAAAAAACTTCCTCTACTGGAGAACTAGTTTGTACTAGATAAGTATTCTTGCTGGCATAATTATGATTTCTTCTCAGCAGCAACTCTTCTTCAGCACAGACATCATAAGATGAAAAAAATCTTGGAAGTTTGCTCACACATATCATTAAAATGATTTATCTTACATCAAGGTATGGTAGGTAGCCTGCCTAAATGTGTGGCTCAGCATGAATGCTCCTGTGGAGTGTGAAAAGACGAAGTGTGTCACCCAAGAAAGTGTGTCAAGGACACCCTAAGGACATGGTTCATCAAGTGCAACTTCCTAGCCAAGTCACTGGAGCTCTTAAAGAGTCAGCAACAATGCTCCATAGACCTTATTTATATAAACAGCATTTCCTCAGGCAGGGAGAGCGTGCCAGCAGAAATAGTCGTGGAGTAGCTCAAGGTGGTGAATTGTATTGCAATTGCATAGGAGAAAGCTGACTGCATATAGATACCTACCACGCATTCACTGAGCCTGATTCCTCTACCCCCACCACAACGTTGTTGTCTTTGGCTGCCAGCAGCAGCAGCAGCCATTTAATTGACACAGGTTTAGATGCTGTCAGTTAGGGCAAAGCAAAAGTGGGATTTATTATTTTTTTTTCTTTTTCCTCCTTGTGAAAGCAATTGAAGCAATACTTGGGAACTCACCCCCTTTGTTGCAGTCAAAATCTGCCTAGTGCCCTGCTTGGGGAGCCTGGGAAGGTGGCAAAAGTTATGCTATAGGCAAATCACAAAGGATTTACATCAAGGCTATTGTAGCCAACTAGGTAAAATGGTAGAAATATTTTATTTGGCTTTAGCCAGCAGAACATTCTTTGTAATGGGCAAAAATAAGTGGAGACAACATTTTAATGATAATCAATAAAACTAATCCTCATGTACCACATACAGCACAAGGACATTAGTAAGCAGAACTGCTTTGAGCTTACAAAGTGTTTGAGCTGTACAATGTACATTAAACCACTCTGGGAGCCCAAGCTAAGATATCTATAAGACGTTGGTTCGTGCTCTGGGGAGGTAGCATCTCCAGCCAGCATGAGGGTGGGGAAACCTCTGCACTGCACCCAGTCTCACCCTGTAGACATTCTTGTTTACCAGTCAATTCAAAATCCATCACCAATTTGCATTCGTGCCACAGCAAACAAAGTAGTCCAGTGGCACTGCTCCATCCTGGATGGAAAGAGAGAAAGGAGATTAAGATCAGAAATAAAATACAATAACTTGTAGGAAAGCACCTGGCTCTCAGACACTCTCTCACTTAGACACTCAGCCTTATGCTCCAGTTAAGTTTTCACCATCAAAGAGCAAGACGCAAACCACAGAACACCAATTAAATTTCTATTTTAGAAATGCATATCCGTTCTGGTAGCTCTTCTTCACAGGTGCTTACCAAATGGTGATGCTGGGAAACAACCCCTGCTTCACAAATCGATCATTGCTCATTTTTAGGAACCGTTGCCTAATATAAATCCAGAATTATGACCCATTCCTCCTTGGGGGATGCAACATTCAGGAACAAAAAATGCTTCCAAAATCTCTGTCTTTAAAATGGAACAGCTATTTTAAGAGAGGGAGGACAGTCTTGGTGTTTGGATGACTATGCCCACAGATGGCAGTTCTGCTTGTAAGCAAGAGTCAGAGATGCATAAGGGCATGATTTGTGTCCAGGGGATGGGAAAGCTGTCTGCCTCCTCAGCAGGAGAAGCTGCCCCAGGATTATTTTGTGTGAGCAGCCCTGAGAGCATTATACTGACAGGTAGCCAAGGCTTCTTACCCTGGCAGGCCATGTTGGTCAGCCCTCTTTTCTCTCTGCACACTAGGACACCCCAATATCGTGCTCACCCCCTCATGATTCTGTGTCCACATTTCCTGAGCCAGGCAGCACAAGGAGGCTGCCTGGGTTTCTTTCAGAGCACTTTGCTATGCACACGGCACAGCCAATGTGCACGCAAATGAACTGCGGGTACACTGTGAAGTCCTTGATTTAATGAGACCAGGGATGTGTGTAGCAGCTGCAGAACTGAATTTAGGCATGGGCAAAGGTAGTTTTCTAGGACAGCAAGGCAGCCATGGCTCTGCTGCTCATTTCAGCTACACCAGAGCCCTGGAGAGATAAGCTAGCCCTGCTGCCAAGAGGGGGTGTGGAATGGCTGCTTTGGGACGCAAACAAAGCACCTCTGTGTGGCACATCTATATGGCACTGGAGTTGTCCACCTCTTCTGGACTTGCTGACAGATCAGCAACCCGCCAGCAAAAGGAAGAAATTTCAGAACTGCAGTTATTTTATGCTACAGCCCAGAAGAAGCAAAACCAGCCCTGGACGGGGATGTGAAAGTGCCATTACAGTTCTTGAAGAACAAATGGTGTCTTGAAGAACAAAAAGGTGATTTGAACCAGAGAGAGGAAATACTGACTAGACAGATGTGTTACACTGTCCATCCAAAAAAGAATGCTGGTAACCAAACAAACAATAAAGGTAAAAAACCAAAGACCACCACCACCCATGCCCCCGGGGGCCCCATACCTGGGTAAGAGCTGGGACTTTTGTCTCTGCTGTGGCTGCACTAGCGCAAACAAGTGTGGTGGCTCCGGTCTGCTGGTGTACCTCTGCTGTACTCAGGTCTGAAAAAAACCACAGGATGACCCATCAGGTTGCCTTTTATCCTTTTAACAGAGGGAGAACACACATGCTGTAGATTACAAAGAAAAAGAATTAAGCATGCAAAGTCAAAAACATACATAATGGAAAATGCCAAGATGAAAGTTGCAAATGCAGGCTGATTTTGTCCCCTCATGCCTAACTTGTTGTGATAAGGACTTTAATTTTACAGTCATTGATTCATTTGCTCATGGGGCCTCAGCCTTACTTGGTGCACTGGACAGGCTGTGCCCAGGTAGCAAGCAAGTTCTCAGTCTTTGCTTTCCTCCCACTCACGCAGGGAGCCTAGGTCGTGCCCAGAGCATGCTCCTCAGCTCTTCTGCTGGTAAAAGAATTACTTGTTTTCTTCTGAGTGTTTTTCACTACCATAGGGAAGTGCGTCACTGCCATGTGAGGTGAGCAGGTGCTGTAGTCTGCTGCAGAGGTAGAGATTGATATGTAGACAGCTTTTGGCCAGATGTATTCTTAATACTTTTCAAGGGACCGTTTGAAATGCTTAAGGCCTGATTTCACAGATAATGCAATTTTATTTCACACTCAGTTTTGAAAATTAATTCTGAGGTTGTCAGCTCAGGTGTAAGAAAATGAGGAAGAGTCAGTGGTTGTAAGCAACTGGTTTAAGTGACTTGCCTAGTATTACATCGGTCTGAGGAGAAAGAAAGCATCATCACTTTTAAACTCTGTGTGCGTGTGCATGCGTATGTATGTGCGCATGTGTGTGTGCGCACTGACTGTATATACAGAAGAACAGTGGTAATAAACTCAAACACTTGAAAACTTTTTGTCAGGACATCCAGAAGAAGAAAACCTGAGATTTGTTTGTGAGATTTTATGGATCATGTACTTGAACTGACTACAGCTGGGTTGCCCCTGGCATGGGAGCATTTAAGAATCATGTTTTTCAGTTGCAATCAAAGGAATTAAAATCTTTTTTCAGAAGTACTGACTAGACAGAGGTAAACTTCTCTAAGTTTATTTAGAGAATTAAACTTGGAGTTACTTTGAGTCTGATGCTGTAAGAAACAATAAATATCACAGTATTTGTGATCCTTTTGAAAGTGCTGTTAACAGTGCAAGGCTTGGCGATTCTGCTATGTAAGGCAATGATTTTGAGTCCCTTACTGGTCAGTGGATCTGACCTCTACCACAGCTGTTTATCGACCCAAGTGCACACCAATTTAGGTATTCAAGCCAATGTCAAACATGCTGAGCAGTCATAGTTTCTCTTGACAGTAACTAGTGTATTGCATGCTTCGTACTTCTGGCTTTTGGCTTCAGAAGTCTTGTAATGAGTACCCAAATGTAGGGGCCTATAAACTGCTGGTGGGTTGAAAAGAGTAGAAGTAGCAAGGAGCTGTAAGTGCTGTCCAGCCTAGAGGAGAGCATGGATATATCCAAATCAAAATAATGAAAAATAAGAACTGAAAAAAATGTTCCAGTTCAGTTTGTCTAGGTATGCTGGTGTTTTCACCATCCCTCTGCAGCTGAGGTAGTGGTAACTTCCAGCAGGAGGGGGGTCAGAGCACAAATTTCTTAAGCTGTTGAGACTAAATTCAAAAAAAGAACAAAACCCCTGCATTTTCATGCCTCAGCTGTAGATAATGAGCACCAATGTAACCTTCCAGACTTCACATTCAACCTGCATGCTACCTGCTACACGTAACTTTGTGATTCCACTGATTGTCGGTGGGCTCCTGAGTTTTTGGTAAAAGAGGATGAGTTGAAATGATTAATGTGCGAAAGCCACACTAATCAGCGCTGTTGGAAGGGAGGCCTTAAGCCTTGAACATGCAAACTCCAGCAATGCAAAACTTCCCAAGAGCTGTCGCCCTTCCCTCCAAGTCAAGACCCCATCCTTGGTCAGAACAGCTGAGTTTTGGCTGAGCAAGAACTGCAGAATGAAACACTGCAGCAGCAGAGCCTCCCTTGCCACCAGTGTACACTTACATGAGCCACTGAGGCACCTTTACTGGTAGAGATCAGGAGGTCGTGCTCCTCCCATGCTGTCCTGCCAGCATCCCCCTGTGGCATGCCTTCTGCATCGTACTGTGGCAAAGCAGCTCTCCATTTATACTGATCTAGCCCTGTGGTGAAATTACTTTTGCTTCAAAATGGCATTTTCTTGGTTTCAGTCCTTGACTGAGGCTTCTGCAGTTGCATGCCCTCAGCTGCAACAGCTTGTACCAGCAGCAGACAACAACACACCAGAGGGTGAGAACCCTGGCTAACAGCCGTCATGTCGATGTGTTGAGAAATGTGCTGACATTTTCCCCACAAGCTGCATGTCTACTTGTGATTCTCCTGAAGCTCCAGGAAGGTCCCTGGCATTGGTTTCCATCAAACGTGAAAACATGCAACCTGGGGGTGAGACATAATGACATCAGAGAACTGATCACTATAGGAGAACCTTTACGGAAGCAAAAAGTATAAATGTTGGGGGGGAGGGGAAGACTAGGCAAGAGCCAGCTTAAGGCTATTAAACAGAAAGGTATGGAAGCAGCTTCTGACTCAGAAGATCCTTAAACTGCTGATGGCTGGAAACTGGAAAGCGTTCCAGTTGGGAACTGGAAAGCATTCCACCTGGGAACGCTCATTCTGTGCATTCCATTTTTAACGTGTTGCTACATGCACCCACTGCTGGCAGCTCTCCAGTATAGGATGCTTTGGTACCTTTGGTCTGACCCATTTTTATGTCACCTCTTGTTGACTTAGCCGAAAAGGGTAGATCAGGTCTTAGTGTAACATCACCCCTAACACACTCAGCACAGTAATGTGTGATGGCTAAAGGACTAGTTTCACCTCACATTTGAAAGTCATATCCAGACCATATTTAGGTATCATCTTCTTGTTAATGTCCCACTATGAATGTCATTACTGGATCTACTCATGCTAATTATTTTTCCCTTATGGCCAAGCGAACTAAAACCTTTTCCCGTTTTTATTCTAGCTGCTACTTGCATTCCCATGGTATCTGAATACACTGATCTTAGCACTGGAAGTGTAATGTGTTAGCATGGTAAGCAACATTCCTCACTACAATGAGCTAATAGCTTAATCTAATATAAATTACAGTAAAGGATGTAAGAAACAGAAGGCAGGAAAGGAAGAGGAGAGAAAATTGTACTGGTAACAACATGTACTTCCAAACTATGTGCATAATTAGGTGGTTTAAATTTCTACCGGGTTTGGGGATTTTTCTTCATGTCATTGTTCTGTTCTTTATGTAATTATGTGGTTGTACTTGACTGCACAGTGGTAAGTAAATAACACTAATTGCTTTTCTTATTGAAGGGTAGTGGACTGAAACCATGACTTCTGTTTATCAGCTCCAGGTAATAAAAATTGTATTAAAATAACTATTTCAGGCAGTATTCGCACCTTTCATCTCTCTCTCTCTTTTATATAAAAGAAACAGGTCTGACAAGCAACATAACATCCTTCCGCTGAGTCAGATGCTCAGTTTTAAACTTACATAACTGAGATGTATTTCCATATTCCCTCCCTCCTTTTGTATGCATGAAGCACAGACAGAAACAATGACTGCTCCAAGGCTGCTCACAGTATCACAACTTAAATATGAAAAATATCTTAACATCTCCATTGTGGAATAATTAACTACTGTATTAAGTCAGCAAAGCAGGGTCTGCTACCAAGGGACATTGGAGTCCATATGCTGCACAGAAGCATGCTGAAACTTTTCTGTTCCTTGGAACACCCAGTAAATAAGAATTTGGTCAAACAGTAAGTAATTTCCTCATTTTCAGAAAAGTAATTTTAAATGCATGGGGGGAAAGAAAATTTAATTATTGCAGAAAATCTAATTATTGCAGCATTTCAATGCCATTTTCTGACTATAACTCTGATATGTTCTGTGATTTCTCCGGCTGTTACTTTTTGCAATGGTATGGTGTAAACGTCTGCTAAAATCCCAGAACTCTAGCACATAAAACTAATTTACTAGAAACTTCACCTGGCAAATAAGCACTTATGTCCATAGCAGAAATATTGGTAGTGTATTTAGAAATAAGTCAAGTGCCAAGAAAAGTAAGTTTAATGTTCACAGATGGCATGTTCCTCATTGACTATTTGAACCTAAAATAGAAGTATGTACAGCTTCAGCCCTGTGGACTGTATGCTCTCAAAGTTGTAATGAATTTTTGTTAAAAATGAAAAATAGGTACAAGAATAAGAAATACTGAAAGAAAAACATATATTAAGAAACAAAGACCAAAGAGAAAACAAGAAGGTGAGAAACACAGCAAGTTAAATCAAATGGATGTGTTTGTAGATAAGATGATTAGATGAGCTACCTGAGAGATGCAGATTCAAATCATGTCAAGCAGAATGGGAAACTGAACCTCCTCCCACTTCTTGGAGGAATGCCTTTATCACTGGGTTTCAGGATAACAGAAAATGTTTAAACAGTAAACCATTTGCTTTCTTTTCTAGCTTACAAGTACCATTTCAGGTTGAGCAACATGTTTTGTTTGATACAAGTGTTGGGGTTTGGGTTTTTTTCCCCCCTCACCAAAACAAGAAGAAAAGAATAACATTTATTTTGGCTGTCTTCTGAATTACTTGCCTCCGTCTTATTTGGCTGCTCAACTGAAAAAGTAATTACTTGCACAATCCTATACCCATTCTGCATTGACCTACTTTCAGCAGGGTTCCACTCCACATCCACCTGGATTTGGCAGCCACAGCAGCAGAAACTAATTCAGCTAGAAAGTCCTAGTAAGCCATTTATAACATGGAAAGTCTTCTTTCTGTGCCTCCACCCATGAGGAAGCCTTCTCCTGGACAAACTGGCAAGATACAGAGATTGGATAGGCGGTCTGCAAGATGGGTAGAAAATTGGCTTAAAGGCTGCACTCAGAGGGTGGTGATCAATGTTTTTGACTCAGGCTGGCAGCCTGTCACAAGTGGGGTCCCCTAGGGATTGACACTGGGCCCCACGCTGTTCATCTTCACCAATGATCCAGATGATGGGATTGAAAGCAACTTCACCAAGTTTGCTGATGATACTAAACTGGGTGGTGAGGTGGACACATGAGAAGGAAGAGCTATCATACAGAGACACCTGGACAGGCTGGAAGAGTGGGCTAGGAAGAACAGTATAAAGTTTAACAAAGAAAGACAAGTGCCAAGTCCTGCACATGGGACAACATAAAAAAGGAGCCCAGTACAGGCTGGGACCTGTGTGGCTGGGGAGCAGCCTTGCTGAAAGGGACCTGGGGGTCCTGGTGGACAACAAGCTGAACAGGAGTCAGCAGTGTGCTGCTGCAGCAATGAAGGCAAATCAGATCCTGGGCTGCATCTACAAGGATATTACTAGCAGGGATAGAGAAGTGATCATCCCACTCTATTCAGCGCTTGTCAGACCACATCTGGAGTATTGTGTCCAGTTCTGGTCCCCACATTTCAAGAAAAACTGGAGAGGGTCCAAAGGAGGGCCACTTGCCCTATGAGGAAAGACTGAAGGAGTTAGGTCTTATCTCCCTGGAGGAGAGAAGGCTCGGGGCAGGGCGGGGGGAGGCTCATCACAGTATTCCAGTACTGAAAGAGTGGCTACAAAGAGGATGGAGGCTCTCTCTTCACGAGGAGCCATATGGAGAAGACAAGGGGCAACATAAATTTTTTTACAGTGAGAACAACCAATCACTGGAACCCAGGCACGTG
Organism: Fulmarus glacialis; assembly: GCF_000690835.1. Taxonomy (NCBI): domain Eukaryota; kingdom Metazoa; phylum Chordata; class Aves; order Procellariiformes; family Procellariidae; genus Fulmarus; species Fulmarus glacialis. Next base: position 20,436 of record NW_009230310.1, read on the forward strand.
GTAGAGTCCCCTTCACGTGATGTTTTCAAGATGCGACTGGACAGGGTACTAGATAATCTCATCTAGGCTCCCTCCCACGAAAGGTGGGACAAGATCTTTCTGGCTCCCTTCCAGCCTGGGCTGTTCGATGGTTCTTTGATTCTATGCAGACAGGCATGGCCTCCAAGAGCCACCTTCAGCAACATCTCCCTGAAGAAGGAACCCTGAGCAGATCCACCTACTGTTTGCATTGCCAGCAAACAGTCCTGTATGCAATGCAGTCCTATGAGCACACATTGCCACTGTTAGAAATGGAACAGAGCCCGGGCGGGGGGGACAGAGACAACTGTCCAGGCAGCGCTCCATGGTCATCGAGCTTGTAGGGAGCATATTTAGCGCGATATATTTCCCACCCGATGAACACCGGCCCCCGCCGGCCCACGTGAACAAGCACAGGAGCTTCCTCTTCACGGGCCAGGGGCTAAGGGCTAGATGTGGAGCTAACGGCTGTGCGTACCTCGGGAGCGGCCTCATGGCTCCCTGAGGGCTCTGTGACCTTGGCAACTGACGGGTGCGGTGCAGCGGGCCGGGGCGCTCACAGCTGGGAC